>NC_134115.1:18203226-18503226 GCF_040939455.1 Microcebus murinus
TCCCAACACCATGTATTGAATATAGATTCTTTTCCCCAATGTATATTTTTGTCTGCTTTGTCAAAGATTAGATGACAATATGAGGATAATTTTATATCTGGGTTCTCAGTCCTGTTCCAAAAGTTTATATCTCTGTTCTTGTGCCAGTAACATTCTATTTGGGGTACTACAGCCACGTAGTAAATCTTGAAGTCTGATAGGCTGATGCCTCTCAATTGGTTCTTTTTGCTTAAGATTGCTTTGGTTATACTAGGCCTTCTCTAGTTCCATAAGAAGTGCAGAATTATTTTTTCTAGATCTGTAAAGAATGATGATGGTATTTTGATAGGGATTACATTAATTCTGTAGATCACTTGAGGTAGTATGGACATTTTAAGAATATTGATTCTGCCAATCCATGAGCATGGTAGAGTTTTCCATCTGTTTATATCTTCTACAATTTTTTTCTTAGTGTTTTGTAGTTCTCCCTGTATATGTCTCTCACCTCCTTTGTTAAATATATTCCTAAATATTTAATTTTTTTTGATGTTATTGTGAAAGATTTTGCTTCTTTGATTTGATTTTTGGCTTGACTGTTACTGGCATATATGAATGCCACTGATATGTGTGTATTAATTTTGTATCCTGAGACTCTAATGAATTCATTTATCAATTCCAGGAGTCTCTCAGTTGAATCCTTGGAATTTTCTAGATATAATATCATATTGTCATCAAAGAGTGAGAGTCTGACCTCTTCTGTCACCATTTGGGCCCCTTAATTCCTCTCTTATCTGATTGCTCTGCCAAGGACTTACAACACTATGTTGAATAGAAGTAGAGATAGTGGGTAACCTTGTTTGGTCTGGGAATGCTTTCAAGTTTCCCCCATTCAGTAGGATATTGGTTGTGGGTTTATTGTATATGGCTTTAATAGTTTTAAGGTATGTCCCATTTATGCCTATTTTGTGAAGAGTTTTTATCAGAAAAGTGTGCTGGATTTTGTCAAATGCTTTTTTTCATACATTGAGAGAATCATATGGTCTTTGTTCTTGCTTTTATTTATGTGGTGAATTGCATTTATAGATTTGTGTATATTAAACCAACCTTACATCTCTGCTACAAAGCCCACCTGGTCATGTTGAATTATTTTTTTGATGTACTGTTGGATTTGGTTGCTAAGATTTTTTTGAGGATTTTTACATCTATATTCATGAGGGGTATTGGTATGGAGTTTTTGTTGTTGTTGTTGTGCTCTTTCCTGGGTTTGATATCAAGGTGATATTGGCTTTCTAGAATGAGTTGGGGAGGATACCATCCTTCTCAATGTTGTGGAATAATTTCTGCAGTATAGGTATGAGTTCTTCTTTGTAAGTCTGGTAAAATTCAGGCATGAAACAATCTGGGGCAAGACATTTTTGTTGGAAGATTTTTAATTACTGCTTCAATTTCTGTGCTTGATATTGGTCTGTTCAGGAGTTCCACTTCTTCCTGATTAAGCCTAGGGATGTTGTGTGTTTCTAAGAATTTTTCCATTTCCTCTACATTTTGTAGTTTTGAGGCATGTAGATTTTTACAGTATTCAAAGATAATGTTTGGTATTTCCATGATGCCTATGATGACCTCTCCTTTTTTCATTTCTAATTGAGTTTATTAGAGTCCTTTCCTTTCTAGTTCTTGTCAATCTAGGAAGAGGGCTGTCAATTTTGTTTATCTTTTTGAAAAACCAGTCTTTGGTTTTATTAATCTTCTATATAGTTCTTTTGTTCTCAATTTCATTTAATTTTGCTCTGATCTTAGTTATTTCTTTTCTTTTGCTAGATTTACAATTAATTTGCTCTTCCTTTTCTAGTTTCTTGAGACAGTTTATTAATTTGTTGATTTGTGAGCTTTCTTTTTGGATGTGAGCATTTAATGCTATTAGTTTTCCTCTCAGGAATGCTTTTGTTGTATCCCATAGATTTGGACAATTTATGTCCCCATTATCATTTAGTTTGAAGAATCTTTTGATTTCCATCTGGATCTCCTCCTTGACCAAATAGTCATTGAGCAATAGATGGTTTAATTTCCATGGCTTTGTGAAGTGGTGAGTGTTTCAGTTGGAATTGATCTCTAATTTTATATGTGGTCTGAGAAGATACATGGTATAATTTCTATTTTTTTAAATTTGTTGAGATCTTATTTTTGGCCTAGGATATGATCGATTTTAGAGAAAATTCCATGAGATAATGAGAAGAATGTATATTAAGTTTTATTTGGGTGGAATGTTCTGTAGATGTCTGTTAGACCCATTTGTTCTAGAGCTCTGTTTAAGTCCATTGTTTCTTTGCTTATTTTCTGTTTGGAGGATCTGTCTGGTTCAGTCAATGAAGTGTTGATATCCCCAGCTATTATGGCATTGCTGTTTATCATGCTATTTAGATCAAACAGTGTTTGCTTTATGTATATGGGTGCTCCTGTATTGGATGCATAAATATTAAGAATTGTTAAGTCTTCTTGTTGGATTTTTCCTTTCACTATTATATAGTGATCATCTTTGTCTTTCTTTACTTTTGGTATTTTAAAGTTGATATTATTTGATATAAGAATAGCTACCCCACTTTCTTTTGGTTTCCATTTGCCTGAAAGTTTGTTTTCCAATCTTTGACCTTGAGTCTGAAAGTGTCTTTATGGGTTAAATGTGTTTCCTGAAAACAGCAGATACCTGGCTTGTAATTTTTTATCCATTCAGTCAGTCTATGTCTCTTCAGTGGATAATTCAAGCCATTCATATTTATTGAGAGAATTAATATTTGGGGTAGATTTCTGTTCATATTGTTGGATAAATTCTTATTTTTTTGTTTTGCCTCTCTAGCCATTGTGGATTCCAAGTTATGGACTTTAATTCTAGAATGATTTTATTTTGGTGGGTGTCTATCTTCAGTGTATAATGCAGGTATAAGTACTACCTGTAGGGCAGGTCTGGTCTTCACAAATTCCATCAGTGATTGCTTGTCTGGGAAAGTTTTTATTTCTCCCTCATAGATGAAGCTTAGCTTTTCCAGGTAAAGAATCCTAGGTTAGCCATTATTCTGTTTTAGAAGATTGAGGATGGATCCCAGTTCCTTTTGGCTTGTTAGGTTTCTGTTGAGAAGTCTGCAGTTAGTCTGATAGGTTTTCCTTTGTAGGTTATTTGCTGTTTTCATCTTACTGCTCAAAAGATTGCCTTTTTTTGTGTTTAATTTGGCCAGTCTAATAACAATGTGTTTCGGTGGTTGCATTTACACATTAGTCTCCCAGGAATTCTGTGTGACTCATGTGTAGATTTTCAGCCAGGCCAGGCAAGTTTTCCTCCAATATTCCAAGAAATAGATTTCCTAGCTCTTGTGTATTTTATTCTTCTCTTTCTGGGATGCCTATAATTCTTATATTTGGTTTCTTTACATACTCCCACATTTATTGTATGTTTTGTTCTTGTCTCTTGCTTCTATATTCTTTTTCTTCATCTGATTTGTTTAGCACATAGGCATTATCTTCAAGCTCTGAGATTCTTTTCTTTGCATGATCCATCCTATTCTTAAGGCTTTCCAATGTGTTTTGTAGTTCCTTGAATGCCTCTTGCATTTCTAGTATTTCTGTTTGCTTCTTTCATAATATTTCAATTTCTTTAGGGAATTTTTCATTCATTTCCTGTATTGTTTTTATGGCTTCTTTGTGTTGAGTTTCTATTTTATCTTCAATTGCATTGAGTTTTCTTACAATACATATTTGGAATTCTTCCTCTGTCATTTTAATCATTTCATTTAAGTTGGTATCCATTGTTGAGGATCTAATGATTTCTTCTGGGGGTGAATTTTCTCTCTGATCTATTCTTTCACTGATCCTTTCTCATCAGGCTACTTGGTCAAGAACTGAAGGTGCTATCTCCATGTCCCCAAGGGTCATTCATTGATAGTGCGGGGGAGAGGTGTGCTGGTCTTGTATTGCCTTAGAGGTATTTTAGCAAGTTGGGTTGCCTCTGACCTGTTGTCTTCACCTCTTATCAGTGGAGATTAGTGAGTTTGGTCCCCCAGCTTAAGCTCCCAAGTGGTGGATTGCACTTGTGTGTATGACTCCACTGCCCTCTAATATCTCGAGATGGAAGGCACTGTGTTAAGCTATAGGGTTACCCTCTCTGTTGTTGATTGTAGTTTTCATGGAGGAGCCAGTTATTGAGGTAATCTGATGTCTCTGTTGTAAGCTTTGGTCCCCCGGCTGGGGTATACGAATGTCCCTATGTTTGGAAAGGGTCTTGCTACCCTTGAGGGTTACTTGGACCCTAGTTCCCCTTTAAGGTGGGGGTAAGGGCAGGATAGATCACAGCCAGTGCCTGCAAGCCTGTGTGTGTGTTTCTGTGGTTGTTTGATGTGCTGCTTGGGGGAGTTGATAATATGTTATTCAGGGCTCTTTCACCACACTTGGAAAGCTGCACTTGGTGGAAAGGGTCAATTGGTGCAATTGCTGAGGTCTCTGGCCAGGTTTTTCCTTCCCTGTCTACAAACTCCAATGCTGGCAGCCTACCAGACACAGAGAGAAAGCCATAGAGTTATGATCTTATTAGATGACCTAAGCTGGTCCTGCAGGCCAAATCAACAGGCCACCAACTATTGCTCAGCAACAAAGCCCCACATATTCATGCTAGTTGCATAGAGAATGCGTTTTTTCTCATTTCTCTGACCTCCAAGGGTGGAGCCTGCCACACTCAGCATGAAAGTCGCTGGGCTGGGGGAAGGGTGTTACCTGAGACTGTTGGGCACCCCAGCATCTCTGGGCTGGGTATTCCACAGATAACAGCCACCAGCTCCTGGAGAACTAGCTTTAGGAGGAAGCACTCAAGGTTTGTCCACTGACACCAGCCCAGCTAGCCAAATCAACAGGTTGCAGACTATGTTTTAGCACCAATGTCCTGTGGATTCATGCCAGCTTCACAGAGAAAGTGGCTTTTCTCACTTCTTCCTACCTCCAAGAGTGGAACCCACTGAGCCCAGTACAAATGTCCCCAGACTGGGGAAGGGGTACTGCCTGAAACTGCAGTGTGCCACAGCATCTCTGGGCTGTAGACCCCTAAAATGCCAGCTACCCAACAATGGACAGGTAGCTCTGGGGGCTACCACTCAGGAATTGGCAAATGCTGGCTTGGCAGGCTGAATCAACAAGTCACCAGCTGTCCCCTCTGCATCACAGTCTCGCAGGCTCACATCTGCCTAGCACAGGGTCCTGCTCTTTCTGAGCCGGCTGAATTGTCAGTGGTTTCCAGAAGTAGAGCCCTCTTTTCAGTGTTCACTTCCTTTATTCTGGTTCAGCTGACCATCAGAGGTGAGGTTCCTGTTTCTAAACTCCCTCCCATGGTTGCGGGAAGTAACCACTCAGACGAGTCTCTTCACCATCCAGTGCAGTCCCAGCACAGAGCACTGGGGAGTTCAAAATGTTTCTCGCTATTGTCTCTTCTCCACAGAGCCTGTCATCTTGTGCCACGACTTTGCACCGACTTCAGGTGTGTCCTTGTCTGAGCAGGTATGGCTGTCAATGGACGAGCTGGGTGTCCTCCTGTGGGTCAGATCACATTGCTGGCTAACTAGGTGGGCGTGGCCATGCTGCACTCTATTCCCTATTGTATATCTTGCACTCTCCAGTCTTTGCAATCGTATCTTCCATTCACCTTTGTTTTTTCTCCTACACTGCATGTCCCACAATGTTTCCCTGAAGATTCACAATGCTGTTCTTTGGGAGGAGCGATCCACTTGTGTGTAGCCGTCTGAATTCTTCACCTCCTTCTCTGAGAACAGAGAGCCAGGAGGTCACCACTAATCTGCCATTTTTTTTCTCTCCATGTTCCATACACTATTGCAAATGCCTTTGATTAATTATCTATTTAAACTCTTTTGACCCTATGATGTTAGTGATTATTACCCACTTTAGAGACTAGAGAGCTGAGACTTGAAGAGGTTTAAATAACTTGTCCCAGCTTGTACACCTTAGAGGCATGCTTCATTCAATGCATCTTTCAATGGGATTACTGTAAATTGTGATATTTTGGGCACAATGACACTTCCATTTACTTACAAATGTTGTGCTCTTTTTTTATATTGGGAATTTACAATAAGAATTAGTAAAAAAAAAAAAAAAAAAGGATCATTTTCCCTCAAGGGCTATGCGAAATCTTGTTGAATCTATTCTATGTATGATTTTTTTTAACATTCTTAAACATACTTTTTGGATCCCTAAAGCCTGCATCAGATCAGCTATCACATATTTGTTGCTCATGTTCACTTCAGTTCTGAAAATAAGTAGAAGAGGAGCTTACGGTAACTTTTATAGTTATATCCTCTAGGTGGGTGGTGGAGGTGGTGGGCTTATACAGCTGTCAGTTGCAGTTCATTATGCATGAGGTATAGGCAGAAAATACTTATTAACAAACAGCCAATTTACTGAGCTCAATTTTTAACAGAAATAGGAGATAAGCAGTCCATATGAGTAGTGATCTTTCACCAATATCTACATTAAGAAACAGATATGGGTATAGTTCTATGGATATAGGTCTCCTTACTGTCAGGTTTGCCATGCAATTATCGGGGGAGCTTCAAGTACCATTGATTATTCACTGGATTGTGGGATGGGCTAGCTACACAACTGTTCATTAATCCTTTCAGTGCCCCAGGGTATCCAGCATGATTTCAGCACAGCAATAGTTTCCTAGCTCAAGAGTTTAACAAAAAAAAAAAAAAAAGATTCGTGGGTTAGAAAACTATTTCCCAGAAATAAAATGCAGCACTTCGATTTGGATTTGGATGTAAATTCCTACTGTTTTGTCCTTGACCCTTTTTATGCCCTTTTCCTGCAGACCATTTCCTTGCAGTTGTTTTCTCTTCTCACACTGTACTGGTGTTTCTCATACTAAAGGGAGCTGTATATTTGGAACCAAAGATCAAAGCACACGTTTCAACAAATGTTTTGGCACATGTTGAGACAATAGCACAGACATTGAAATCTGTACTGACCTGAAATTGACCTCCTTCTCTACCTTGGCAGGACCAGAGAGAAACCCTGGATGTCCTTCTCTCCAGGCAACAAGGGCCACCTGCCTCCAGCTTCCTGAGCTTCCTGTCTCTAGGCATCACTTCTATCCCCTAGATTGCGAGTCCTCAAACCTGGCTACACATTACAGCCATCTGGGGAGCTTTTCAAAGATGCTGATCCTTGAGCCCTATCCCAGATCTGTTTAATAAGAACACTGGAAGAAAGAGGGCCCAGGATGGATGTTTTTAAAGACTCCTTAATCATTTCTACTATGCATCTAGGTTTAAGGGCTACAGTCCTGGATCAAGCCAAATACCCATAAATAAGCCTAGATTCCTTCTCTTTTCTGATCCTGGTCCCCAATATCCATTCAGTTGACTAAAATGGACAAATCTACCTTCTAAATTTGTCTGCTTTTCATCCTCACATCACTTTAGAATTTTCCTTGCCTGGTAAAGGGGACCAGAATATGCCACCCCCAAATATGACACTTTGGTATAAAGATTAATGTAACCTGAAGACATTTTGAGATTTAACAGATGCAGGGGAAAAAAGCCTTCTTAGATCATCTCTTATCTGACTTAAAAGCAGCAACTTCTGTGAAATAAGATCACCACAAATCATTTTCAGGATGGATATATTCCCAGGATGGATAGAAGCCCTGCTCCAGGGAGGCCCTGGTCCAGAAGGAGACTGAAAGATCACTCATACCTATATAGACAAATATCACAAACTTTCTTATCTCTTGTTTGTTCTCCTAAAAACCAATTTATCTTTCCAAAAAGGCATATTTTGGGGGGGGTAAGTGGCCTGCTCCTTCTCCTCTTCACCTATTAAGATGGCATATAAGCCCCAAATTCTACCCTCCTGTTTGAGCTACTCACACTAAGCTCTCCTGCATAAATAAGTTTTGCACATGTAAATAAACCCAGGGCATCCCCCCCCTTTAATGTGCTTTTTGTGGGTTTAATTTTCAGAGTCCCAGGCACTGAACTTAAGAGAGGGAGGAGACCCCTGGTAGTTCTCTTTTCTTCCCATATCTTTTTTCCCATGACACTGTGTGATTCTCATTTACATAGGGTGATCCTTCTAAAATGTGAATATAATCATGCTACCCACCCTCTTTCTTAAAATTCTTCAGTGATTCATTAGGACTTTAGGGCAAAGTCATGCAAACTCTTTATTTTCTGACTGCTACCTGCCTTCTAGTTTCACGTTTTGTTACCCTTCTCCCAACTCTCATACACTCTAAACCAAACTGGCGCTCTCATGCATTCATGTCTTTGGTTCCTTTCTCCATCTCCATCCTCAGCTCTGAAGCTGGAAACTGCAGTCCCTCCTCAGGTTGAGATAAGGTCCTTCTCCCTGCATGTGCTCACTGTTCCTATTATATCCCGTGCCTGATGCCATTATGCCACCTACCATATTGAGTTGACACCAAGTCTCATACTGAGTAGGGGCAGTGGCTCTTGCTCATATCTATACATGTAGTGTCTAATAATGTGCCAGGCACTTAGTCAATGTTTCATAAATCAATGTTGAATGCATGGAGAAAGCAATAAGTGAATGAAAACATTACGTGGTAGCATGTTACTCCTTGCATCATTTTCATCGAGGCCTCCTCCAAGTCACTGCACGATTAACAGAAAATATGTTGTTAGAGAAATGACAACATCTAGACAGCAAGAGTCTCCTTAGTATAACTTTGAGGAGCATATTAATAATGGTGCTTACTTGAGCAAAGTTAAATTTTATACATAGGCAATATACCATTTTATAAGACTCTCAAAGGGAAGAGGGTAGGTTTTATGGTCTCTGGGATAAAATTTTCTACTGTAAAAAAAAAATCTATTTAATAGGAGAGAGGCAGTTACAGCCACACTTGGCATGAATGAATCTTGGGGTGACAATGGCTCCATTCCCAGACCTTAGTCCTGTTCTGGGTGGATGTTGCTCCGGGAAGCTGGCTTTGCCATAGCCTGAATTTTGACGGCATATAACGCCATAGGTTGGCAGGTGGACAACCTCTGTAATTCCATTTAATGTGAAGGTTGCTTTGAATTACTTGACATGTTATACTCAGTAAGTAACAAGAATGTTGCCTAGGTCCCTTCCTTCGGGGAGAAACCTGTGCAAATGGTTTGTCTTTTTTGCCATCTTCTGTCTCTGCAACCTGAAAATGAACTCCACACATTCCTTTGCTCTCACTGACATGGCAGAAACTCCACCTTAACGTGGTGTAGGATTATATCGATTGCATTTCTAAAAAAACACAGAATATTTGAATAATAGAAACAGCATTGCCAGATGCCTACTTTAGCATTTGACAACAAGAATCCTGGCTCAAGTTCTTATTTTTAATAGGGAGATTTACTTCCTTCTTAAAATAGGTGATTCTAGAATTGTCTGGATGACTTAGGTGTCAATATTTGATAGAATATTGTTGCTCAGTGTAGGAAGTATTATTTAAAAAATATTGGAATCATTCTCCCTAGATATTTTTTAAAGAAAATATTTTTTGGTCTTATGTGCACTCTTGTTAGGGAAAAAGAAGTTAACCTCCATAATCTCATATGATCACTTGTCATGTTAGGGGAAAAAAAATATATATATATTAGTATATGGTTACTCCGTGTGACTCCCAAATGCTGAACCTGCCCTTTTCTCTTCCTAGGATATGTTCTATAAAAATAATAGAAACATAGAATTGGAAGGGAAATACTAAATGAAGTCTTTGAGACTAATCATTTCCCCCATTTTCTCAGCAGCTTGGGCAGGGGTTCAGCTGCCTCACCATAAACCCTCTCAGTGGTGGGGCGCTCACTACTTAGGACTTCACACGTTTCATTGTCACTCAGCTTTAACTGTTAGAAAATTCTTTCTTGTACTAGGCAACAGTGGGAAAATATAAATATTCAACGTATTTTTTAATTGCTGTGACCACTGAGCTGGATGAGAACCTGAGGTGAATGTACAGTTACCCCAGGAATTCCATGGAGCAGGGGAGGAAGTCCACAGAGGTAAGTCTGTGTATGAAGGGAGTGAACAGCTTTATTCTCTCTCTAAGGCCTAGGAAGAACTTTGGCCTGGACCCCAAAGTGTGGAGGCAGTGAGGGAATTTGCCGTGACAGGAGGTGAGGTGCCCCTGGCCACGTAGAGGGAGATTGGGGAGAGGCAAGAAACCGTCCTAGTTATAGACCCCCATGGTGGGCATGAGGCTGGCCAGGTGATTTTAATTTATTTATTTATACAGTATTTTTCTTCCATTGTTGGGACTGCAGAGTTAGATGAGGGCTTATGTCTATCAGTGAGGAAAAGGGTCATGGGAGTGAAATGTTGTCCTCTGTTTGGTGGCAGTGCCCTCAAAGGCTTCTTGCAGCCCCACCGTCTGGAATTCCATATCATGGCCCTTTAGGTATTTGAAAGCTTGCTCATGCTCTTCTTTCTCTCTCTCCCTCTCTCTCTCTTTCTCTCTCTTTTTTCCAGCCACTCTGATGTGGGCAAAGTGGACAAATCCAAGTCTGCTTCTTCACTAGCATATCCCAGGCTGTGATTTGAGGTCCTTTGAAGCCCAGTTAACTGATGTCTGGAGCTCAAGAGATTGGCCATGTCCCATATAAAAAGTAGCTAGAATGGAACTCATTTATCTTCCAAGCAGAAGCAGAAAAAGTCAATATAAAGGACAGTGACAATGAAATTATGATGTTAACCCTACCTATGTCAGGGACACTTCAATGTCCCTGGTTGCCTCCTTGATTTCTGCTAGAGGTCACAGCCTGGGGTTCTAGGTGCTGGTACAGGTAACCTGAGCAGTGATGCTGGTAGGACAATTTTTCATGGGCCATGAAGGTTGAAGCTTGGGTACTGTAGTCTAAGGCAAAAGCTCTAATTTTTCCTACTCTATAACATCAGTGAAGTATTGGCAGCTTCTGAGCTTTTTTATTTCCAGTAATTCTTGGTTTAAGAACTCTTTTCGCTTAATATGTGTAATTACATTGCTCCATACATTACAAAACAAAAACACTCCCTGAGTAGACAAAAGCCATTCCCAGGCCTATTGATCGCATAGTTGAAATAATGTATCTTTGCTAAATCACAAAACCATTGTGATTTCCTCAGAAAAGCTGCTAGAGTTTTATTTTGGTGTCTGGGCATCTAGTGGCTGATCTGAAAAATGCATCTAGAGGATTTCAAAGGAAAATGAATGAATGCTTCAACCTGCAGGAAATTTCTCAAATATGTTGTGAAAGAGAGACCAATAAAGGACAGTTACTCGAGTTAAAAAGCAAAGGGAATTGGGACACACAATTAGTGTGGCCAGGCTTTACAGATGCATTTATGACACGAACCTGAGCAAGCTTAGAGCATGCACTGGGCAGGTGAGATGATGCGCTGGCTTGTCTATACTCCGTGAAGCAGAGAAAACACTCTGGCAAACACACAGGCCTGTCACCTCTGCCCCAAACAGAATTGATGTCACAGGTGGAAAAACTGTTTGGAGATTTTTAACCCCAGACGGCTGATTGCCTTGCCCTTAATGCTACTCCTCTTCCAATGGCTGCAGCCTAGGCTTGGTTCTGGAAAAGCAAGAAACACACCAACAGTTTGCCTGGGGAAGGCTGATGAGATCCTGGACTAACCAGGATGACGCTTGTTCGTCACTGTTCACCTTAAGTCAGCAACACAATTTTCCCTAAGCCAAAAAGCAAGGAAACCTAACAGGCAGAGTTCAGAGTGCTTGAGGTTGGGCGTTAGATTATAAAGGTTACATTCATTTCAGGTTTCTGTCCTCAGGGCTGTGACAACTTTGAAGAAAGGGTTCTTTCCTGCTTCCTCCTGAAAGTAAACATGGCAACATCCTAAGTAATGCCAGGTAGAATTGGAAAATTTTGTGTTTTCTGTGACCTGATGACAATTCTAGAGGAAAAGCAAAGGAAAGAGAGAGGTGGTTGGTAATTATTTTTTCTTCCTTCATCCAGGCTTAAAATAGGAAATGTTCACAGTTCTTAAACACTTCCCCTAATATTGCACTGTTCTCTTTGATACACTAACTTTTTATCTGTCTCCCCCAAAGGCCGGAGCAGCAGGCACTAGAGAGCCAGGCACTGCCGGCCCATACCGCAAATGTGTGAAGATGAATGGACACAGGCCACTGACGGCACACGTTGGTGGATTTGTTTTGCTTGTATTCACTCTACAGAGTCAGTGGTGAAGCTCGTGAGAAATAATTTCTTGGGTGATTCTAAGAGAAATTTCAGTGTGATGTCGACTTCATCAGAATATGCCAATTTCGGGGTAAACATAAATTACTAATTAATTTAACAAAAATGTATTGCACAATTATCGCATGGCAAACAACGGTTGTGGTGTTGTATAAAAGGTTGAAAGCTAATGGAATTGTTTAAAGAAAAGGCAACATTTCAGGAAATAGGCATTTCATTGGGAGTAATGGAATGAATTTAAAATGTTAACATTGTTCTATGTATGGCAAAATAGAAATGTTTGACTTCTTTTGATATGGACATACAGTGGTTTTATAATTTTTTTTTGTTTGTGGCATTTAGGCCTAGTCTAAAGAGAGGACACCTTATGCAGGATGCAATGCAAACATTCTTTCCAGGGTATTAAACTCAGTAATTCCTTTTTGTATTGTTTTTAAAGACTGTGAGTTTTTCCTATTCTGGAGAAATGTGGAACTAATTTTATCCATGACTACCATGTTGCTTTAATTTTATTTTTTATGTTATCTTTGAGGAAAATTGACTTTTTGTGTTTCTGCTCAGTTTTATGAACTTTAAACACCACAGCAATGAGGACACAGAAAAGTTTCATCTCATCACCTCCACAGCTCATTTTTCTCTGGTTTGTTTGAAGAACCTCTGCAAGGAAACACTGTTTGATCCTCCGTAATTAACCTCACCAAACACTCGGTTTTCAAGTGAGAGGGAACTTCACTTTGTGAGCACCTACGCCACAAGTCCATTGATTTTTTGACCTTATGGGAGTGAGACTTTCATCATTCCATCTATACCAAGGACCTAAAGCTGGTAGAGTGGGGAATAGTGCTAAAATAAAAATATACGTTACTAAAAAACTAGATTATTACAATAAAAGATTTCTAAAATTCCTAGCATTTCCATTATCAATAAATATTAATATTTTGGTATAATACTTTTTATGTGATACATCATATGCATATGAATATAAGTTATTACTAAATATAAGGCAGTTATCACTGTATCAATAAAATATTCGAAGAAGGACGTTTTTGCCAACTTGAATATTTCAGGTATACAATAGATTCAATGTCTAATGGCAATATTTAATTTATAATTCAGTTAAAGATACATTTTTAAACTCATGTAAAATAACAGTATGAGAATACTAATTGAGAAATATTTCTTTTTTTTTCACATTTCATAAAATGGTTCTACTGAATTGTCATCAGAGTCTTCATTTCTAGATCCACTTTTTACATTGCCTAATACAATTTCTGGGGCACATTATCTTGCTTTCTAAGTAGTTTTGGACACAGGACTGTTTGAAGCTCTGTCAAATATCATTGAAAACTTTATCTCAACTACATATATCCACTCAAGTAACACTGAGATAACCATTTTGTCTCCAATTTTACTATAGGTGTATATTTGTAAATTGTACAATATAATTATTTGATTCTATTTTTTCAATTCACATTTTAAAGTAAAAGGCCTATGCTATTAGTGTATAGTAGGTAGATTTAAAAATGACTACATAGTTTTCTCATCCCTGAATTTATGCATAAATTAATGGAATTTTGTAGCTTCTCCTTGAAGAGGTGGAGTCTATTTCTCCATCCTTTGGATCTGTGACTTATTTTGGCCAACATGTCATTAGGAAACATGATATAAGCAGAGGCTTAAATTGGGGGTTGCTTTATCACTACTTTTGGATACTTTAATCACTTGTTTTAGAGCCCTGCACCTACTGCCATGTTAACAAGCTTTAGCTAGCTTACTGAATGAGGAATGCCACAAGGCTCAGTTGCTGCCATTGACCCAGCTGACAGTCTACTGACTGCCACTCGTGTGCCTGAAAGCAGCCCCCCATGAGTTGACCACAGCACAAGTATAAGCTCAGCTGAACCGCAGAGATAAATTACCCCATATAAACTCAGCGTAAATTATGACTCCACAGAATCTTGAACAAATAAAATGTTTCTTGTTTCAAACCACTAAGATTTGTAGTTGTTTGTTACATAGCAAAAGCTAATTGATAGATTTATCAACTTCAGACATTGTTTAATTGACTTTCTTTCATGGTAGATGGAGCTCTCTAACACTCCTAATATTTAACTCCCCAAATATTTCTAATAACTCCCCATTATTTCTAATAACTCCCCAGTTATTTCTAATAACTCACCAAATATTTCTATTACAAATTTTGGTTAATTCAAAGTCAGTGATTTTATTGCCATGACTTTTAAATATTATTCACATCAGAGCTAATAGTCCTATCAGAACAATGCTTCCTTCTGAATTTTTCCTGGGGATAATTATTGTCTCTCTTTTAAAAATTTACTTTTAAATGTAAAACTGCAGCTTTTTATATACCTCTCTTTTCTTTTATTTCTTTTTATTTTTCAAAATTCTCCCTGAGATATTTCAATGACAAATGAATATTCTTTTATTAATGATAAACAAATCACACTACAAAACTATAGTAATAAAAACACCATGATATATACCATATAAACACACATATACAATAAAACATATACACATACACAATAGAAATACATATATACACCAATGGAACAGAATAGAGAGCTCAGAAATAAATCCATACATTTACAGTCAACTGATCTTCAACAAAGGTGTCAAGAACACACAATGGGGAAAGGCAGTTTCTTCAATAAATGGTTCTGGATATCCACCTGCCAAAGAATAAAGTTGAACCCTTATCTCACACTACATACAGACATCAACTCTACATGGATTAAAGATATAGATGTAAAACCTGACACTGTAAAACTACTACAAGAAAATATAAGGGGAAAGATTGCTTCATGACATTGGTCTGAGCAATGACTATTTTTTGCTCTGATCCCCAAAACATGGACAACAAAAACAAAAATGGACAAATAGATTGCACACAAAAAGGTTTCTGCACAGCAAAAGGAACAATCAACAGAGTGAAGAGAAAAACCTACAGAATAGGGAAAATATTTCCAAACCACATATCCAATAAGGGGTTAATATCCAAAATATATAAGGAACTCAAACAACTCAATAGCAAGAAAATATAATCCAATTAAAAATGGGCAAAGGAAATGAAGAGACATTTCTCAATAAAAAGACACAAATGACAAACATATATATGAACCAATGCTTAAAATCATTAATCATCAGAGAAATGCAAATTAAAACCACAGTACAATATCCCTTACACCTGTTAGAATGGCTACTATTAAAAAGGTAACAGAGTTGGCATGTTGGCAAGGATGTGGATAAACAGGAACCTTTGTACCCTGTTAGTGGAAATGTAAATCAGTACAGCCATTATGGAAAACAGGAAAACACTATAAAAAACATTATGGAAAACATTATGAAAACAGAAATGCAGATTCCTTTAAAAAATTAAAAATAGGTCTACCAGGTGATCTGGCAAACTTACTTGTGGGTTTATAATCAAGAGACATGAATTTAGTATGTCAGAGAGACATCTGTATCCCCATGTTCATTGCAGCATTATTCACAATAGTCAAGATAAGGAATCAACCTAATTGTCCATCAATAGAAGAATGCATAAAGAAAATGTGGTATATATAAAAGAATACTATTTAGTCTTTAAAAAGAAGAAAATTATGTCATTTGCAACATCAATGAACCTGGAGGACATTATGCTAAGTGAATAATCCAGGCACAGAAAGACCAAATACTGTATGATCTTATTTATATGGGGAATCTATAAAAGTTGAACTTAGAGAAGCAGAGCATAGAATGGTGTTTGCCAGGGGCTGAGTGGTTTGTCAAAAGGTACAAGTTTCAGTTAGGATGAAAAAGTTCTCAGCATCTATTGTATAACATAATCAATAATAATGTATTGTATACCTAAAAATTGTTGAGAGAGCAGATCTTAAATGTTTTTGCTACAAAAAAATAAGTATGTGAGGTGATGGAAGTGCTAATTAGCTTGATTTAATAATTTCACATTGTATACATATGTCAAGACATCACATTGTATACCCTAAATATATATAATTTTTATTAATATTTGTCTATTATATCTTAATAAAACTAAAAAAATAATAATTAAACAATCAGATAAGTTATTTTGGTTTTATTATTTTCTTGGAGCCTTCTTTCTGGAGCACCTTGTCCTCTTGCTTTCCTCTGGTCTGGTTGCTGTCCAGTCTGGCAACAGAGCTGACCCTTGGCTGCCCTTCAATGTTGGATGTTCTGATTGTTGGCTTCTTATGTCTTTCTCTGTTTACCTCAAACCCAGTGCTTTCTGGGTGACCTTGTACAAGTCCCACCTTACTTTTCTGATCCTTGGTTTCTTCACCAGTGAAGTGAAAACAGTGCCTGCCAAGCTTTGTCTCATAAAATTTCCTTATGAAGGGCAGTGAGATCATGTCTGTGGTTGCATTTTGTAACTTGTAAAGCTCAATAAAAATATTAGTTTTATTTGACAGTATTAGAAGCCTAGATCAGGGATGAAAAGCTATTGTACTGGATCCAAATGTGACCTTCTGCTTGGAATCTCTTTGAAGCCCAAGTCAGAATTCTGAGTGAGGGGCAGTGAAGCGGAATGCTGGAAGAATTAAACTGAATTTGGAGATCTTGGTCTTACTCTGGGATCCACCACTAATTTAGCTGTGTGACTTCAGATGAGCCACTTCTCTCTCAGCTTAGATTTGCTCATAAAATGAGGTTATGAAGAGGGGCAGGTGGGTGGGCTGGGGGTGGGGAGGGCCATATGTCCTCCAGGATTAAAATTCCGTTGTTCAACCACCTCCAATTCAGAAGGAGGCAGTTTGCATTTCAGACTTGAATAATAGAGATTTTTTGCCATGGTGGAGAGATGGTTAAATGAATCCGTGACAACAAAGTCAAATAACACTGAGTAATGGAACTCTCTGATTTAATTTTGCTCCCCTAAATCCTACGTAATGCTAGCTGTTCCGAACATGATGGCAGACCTGCTTTGTCACTCTGTGCCTGGCTGCCTCTTGGATGTGATGTCCAGACACGCTGGCCTTTAGACAGTAAGCTTCCCCGGTGCCCTCGTTTGGGACCACCTGCGGCATCTCTGCCCACCTAATCCCTCCACTGCACTCACTAGAGCAGAGAAGATTAACTTTCTGAAAATGAAAAGGACAGACAGAAGATGAGCTGCTTGTCAAATATGCACATTTCAGATGGAACTTCACACTCAGTAGAAAGATGTTAGATTGCTGTTAGCTCTCTGGAGCGCTCCTGACAATGTGTTATCAGGTCATGTTTGCATGACAGAGGCAGCCCAAGCAGGAAACATTAAGTCATATGACTTCTAAGACGGAATCAATCAAGTGAGCAGTACAGCTCCTGAAAACTAATTTCACCTTCATAAGGTCTGGTTATCTGTGCAGCAGACATGAGGTTTGTCAGCCCCATTTCAGTCTGACCAGGTTCAGCGCTGCATCAAGAATTTTAATGAACCGACACTGTAATATGTATGAAAGATGACACTGAGATGAATTCATGAAAAGCCAAGTCCCCATGAAATATGAACAATTACTTGCAGGCTCCTTCGCCTACTTAGCTCATTTGAAACATCCATTTCAAAGCCCTTTGTCTTTCTGTGATTCATTTGCAAGTTTGTGCACAGATTTTCATTATATTTAACCAGTTTAAAAAACCAAAGAGGCTACTTAGAATCAAACAGTTCAGTGAGCTCTGGTTTGATGGGGGCAGAGCCAGGGCCAGCCAGAGCTTAAATCTTCATTTAGTTGTAGATACACAGATTTCCTTGTGTGGGGAAGAAAGGGCTTGGAAAGACTGGATGCTGATGTCGATTGAGTCTTTGGCATTCAGTGTGACTCTACGTAAGCAAGCTACCAATTTTTTTGTCCTAATGACATCATCCTCTCTCTGGTGGTAATAACATTTACTAGTTTTCATCTTCAGAACATTAACAGTGTTAGCCTTGTTTTGAAAAGTTTCAAAAATTTTCAGCCGACAACATGTTGAAATCAAAAATAGCTTTTTCCAGATCTTACCCTTTTTGTGCCTGGCATCCTGATCCATTTTCCAGATCCTATACCCTTTTTATGAACTCCATCTGTGGTCTGGACATGCATTTTATATACTGCTCTAGATAGCTTATGCTGTTTCATATACTATTAACCACAATCCATCTCTTGCTCTCAGAGGTTATGGGCCTTATATTACCATCCTGATTCAGCCCCATTTTCACTTTAAGCTCCTTCTTGCTTAGCAGACATTGCTTCCCACTGTAGAGAGACACTGCCCTGGTTCAAGGGCAAGGAAAGTCCCTTTCTTCCATGTATTTTTTTCTATTAATATTTCTTTATCTTACATATGAAATATTTCAAATGTATAGACAACATAGAGAATAATTTAAAGAACATTCATGTACCTGCTACCCATCCGACTTCAACAAATTTCATTATTTTGTCTCATTTGTCACAGATCTTTTATTTAAACAAACAAAAATGTCCATGACACGTGCAGAAGAGCTCAGTGTTTACACCCATCTATTCTTATCTTCCCCCAAGAAGGCAATTATCATCCTGAACCCAGCAAATAAAATCGCCATGCATGCTACAGTGCAATTAAAATGCATATCTGCTTCCCTAAACAATATGCAGTACTATTTTTATGTTACATAAGTGGCACATTGCTGGATATATACTTTTGTGACTGGATTATTTTTCTTACTGCTGTATTTATGATAATGTGTATTGTTACATAAAGCCTTATTTCATTCATTTTTCTGTTGCATCTATAATGTGCACATACTATAATTATTTAATCAATTGCTTTTTTGAAGGGAATTAAGGTTTTTATTTCAAATATTCAATTACAGACAAAGTTGCAGTGAATATTCAGTGAATATGTGGATGACAACCTCAGGGGGGTGGAACTGACTACAAGTGGGAGAGCCGGGTTCTGTGGCAGGTATGCCTTCCACCTTGATTAGATTATTTACTAATATAATTGCATTTTTTTAGACGATGTGGAGTAAAGGAGAAGTCTGTTTTCCCCTTGCTTACAGGTACTGAGTGTTTCTTCAATCATGTAAGGCATGTTTGTTGAGGGGTTCCCATAACCAGGTACTGTCTGAAGTACCCGGTGCTGAAGATGCAGCAAGGAAAAATCAAATCCTGCCTTCGTGGAGTGGTTTTATCATATTTTTAAAATTTTGTCCTTCTCATATGTAGAATGGTAGTTCTTAGTTGTTTTAATTTGTATGTCTCAGATTGCAAGATTAAATATTTTTTCAAATGTTTTAGTCCATTCTGTGAATTGCCTATTTGTAGTATTGACACTTTTAAAATATTGGTAGTGATTTTTTTATTGATATGTTAAGTTTTACTTATTCTGTATTCTAAACCTTCATCAGTTGTATATCTTGCAAATATTTGTCTCAGTCAATAACTAAACTTAAACTTCTTTATGGTGCCATTATTGGAAAAATAATTTAATGTTCATTTAGTTGATTTTATCAGTCTATTCTTTAAGGTTTGTGCTTTTTTTGTTTAAGAAAATTCTTCAAAGGAAAAGATTTTGGTGTGTGAATTCTTTGTTTTTATGCTTTCTATTTTTATTAACCTCTGCTCTTATTTCAATATTTTTCATTCTTTTTGTATTATTTAGGTTAGTTTTTATTTTTTTATTTTTTTTTTCAGGTAAAACATAGGAGAGAAGCGGTTAGTTTTTAAATTCAAGTTTTTAATTTGCTGAATTGAGTAATCAACTTACTTATTTTGTCTAATTTTTCAAATAAATGTATTTATTTATCTGTAAAGTTTTCTAAGCTCTCTTTCAGTTTCATACTATAAGCTCTGATTATTGTATGTAACTATTCATGAATTTTCATTGTAATTTCCTCATTAATTTATGAGTCATTTAGGAATGCTTTTTTAAATTTCTAAAACATATAGGGTATTTTCAGCTGTCTTGTTTAATGTTATTTAAATTGCCTTATGACTAAGGGCCATTTTTTCTATGACATTCATTTTATGAAATTTATTAAAACTTTCTTTGTCACCTCATATATACTAATTTTTTTCAATGCTATATGTGTATGTGAAAATATCTTTTTAATTTTTATTTCTTCTTAATAATTCTTAGCCTTTATGTATCTTAAAATCTCTTTATTGAGTCCTCATTCAAAAATAAAACTGTACCTGAGCCGGGCATGGTGGCTCACGCCTGTAATCCTAGCACTTTGGGAGAGGCTGAGGCGGGCGGATTGCTCAAGGTCAGGAGTTCGAAACCAGCCTGAGCGAGACCCCGTCTCTACCAAAAATAGAAATAAATTAATTGACCAACTAAAAATATATATACAAAAAATTAGCTGGGCATGGTGGCGCATGCCTGTAGTCCCAGCTACTCGGGAGGCTGAGGCAGAAGGATCGCTGAGCCCAGGAGTTTGAGGTAGCTGTGAGCCAGGCTGACGCCACGGCACTCACTCTAGCCTGGGCAACAAAGTGAGACTCTGTCTCAAAAAAAAAAAAAAAAAAAAAAAAAAAAAATTAAAAAAAAAAAATTAAAAAAAAAAAAATGTACCTGAGTACGAAATTCTAAGCTGTCATTTTTTTTCTCCTCTGCACTTGAAGCAACTACTCCATTGATTTCTAACATCTGTTACTACTCTTAGGTTGCTGTTAGTTTGTCAATCCTTCATAAAAATTGCACTTTTCTTCCAGTAGCTTTTAAAATTTTCTCTTTATTCTTCATGCCTATGATACCTATATCTAGGTGTAGGATATTTATTAATTTTTTTTACTCTCAGAGTGTACTCTTAATCTGAAAACATTTTTTGTCAAATTATATAATCCTTAATTTTTATCTTTTTAATATGGCTTCTTGGTCATTTTCTTAGTATTCTTTTGCTAGAATATTTCTTTTGCTAGTTGCATGCTTGAGACTCTCAATTTCTCCTCCATTTTGCTTTTTTCACACATTAAACATTTTTTATTAGCTTTTCTCATTAGCTTTATTGTTATTTTTATCTGTTCATTTTTTTAATGTTTTCCTCTATTATTTTGAACATATTAAGCATAGGTAGTTTAAGATCTTGCCTGTTAATCTGGACTATTTTTGTTCTTGATTATCTATACTCTGGATTATCTGCTGGTCTACTTTCATTTTTTCTCCTGGTTATTAGTCATATGGTCATGTATTTTTGTATGTCTAGTAATTTTTTTATTATATTGTAGGCATTGTATATAAAAGAAACAGAGAATCTATATAATTTCTTTTACCAGAAAGGATTTGCCTCTCCTCTGTTAGGTAAGTATAGTTCAGGCTGATCACCTCAATTCAATCAGGGATTAAGCTGGGTCTGGAATGGGTTGCAGTTTTTGTAAGACTCAGTATACCTGTTTTTCTCCCCATTCCTAGTGCATGGATCTTCAGGGCTTTTCACTGAAAGTATGATGGGTCTTTGTTTCCTAGATACTTGAAGATGGGGGAAGGATAGGAAGATTACAATTTGCCTTCCAGAGAGGTTTATCAGTTTAGTGCTTTCATCTTCTGCCCCACAACATTTTAGAGGAATAAACCAAGCCATATGTGATGTACCTGAAGTCTCTCGTTTTGTTACTCCAAACCTTTATGAATATCATTCTCTCTGATGGTTTTTCTGTCTCTCTGTGGTAGACTTAATGTCAGGGACTAAACTTGAATTCTGAGAAACTCCTACAATCCTTTTGCAGTGCTCTTTTTCTCCAATTACAAATAAGTTTCATCATTATGAAACAATTGTTGATACTTTTTAACAGCTTAGTAGCTGTTGTGCTCCATGTTAAACTCTATGTAATCACTTAATCCTCATTTAATCATTACAACTGTGGTGAAATTAAGTATTATCCCCACTCAATATTTGAGGAAAAATGAGTTAAATAACATTCCAAAGCCTCAGCTAGTAAGGTATAGAGTAGGGGTCCTCAAACTTTTTAAACAGGGGGCCAGTTCACTGTCCCTCAGTCCGTTGGAGGGCCGGACTATAGTTTAAAAAAAACTATGAACAAATTCCTATGCACACTGCACATATCTTATTTTGAAGTAAAAAAACAAACGGGCAAAAACACCCGCATGTGGCCCGTGGGCCGTAGTTTGAGGACTCCTGGTATAAAGCAAGGATTTGAAATGAAGACTATCTCATTCCCAAGCACATGCTGCTAACCACTGTATTATATTGCTTTGGTATGTCCAGTGCTTATTTTTTAAAGAAGTACTATTATATCCTTGACTCTTATTCTATGTTTTACCATTTTATTTCAAGTGTTTCTTGGAAGAATTGCTTACATTTGTTATTTATAATTGCCTCACTCCTCGTGACATTACTTCTATGCATGGCACTCTATTGAAATAGTCTCAGAAAGGCTCACTGTTAGCCTCTTTTTTGTTTTGTATTGTATTGTATGTTTTTTAAAATTTTAATTAAAGTATAATGCACTTAAGTGAACAACAGAAACATAAACATTCAACTCAATGAATGGTTACAAAGTAAATACCCCTGTAAACACCACTGCATTCAACAAATAGAATAGTTTCATCTCCTGACAGGCTCCCCTCTTGCTCCTTTCCAAACTCTACCTCTTTCTTCCTCCTTATAGTTTACCACTGTTATAACTCTTAACATAATAGATTAGTTTTGCCTGCTCTTAAACTTCATATTAAATGGAATCAAACTCTATGTATTTTTTATTTTCTGACTTATTTTGTTTGACAATTTGAATCATCTGTGTTGCCACATAGAGAGTAGCTTGTTTATTTTTATTGTTTAGTGTTCCATTGTAAGAATATATACAATCTAATTATTTTAATAGCTTTATTAGGGAAAATTGACATACTATGACCTGCACATGTTTTAATTAAACAATTTGTTAGGTTTTAACATATGCATGCATTCATTAAAAATATTGCCACATTTAAAAAAATGAACATATGCACCTTTCAAAATTTCCTACTGAGAGTCCCTGGCGCCTTGGCGGAATTGCTCTTTCTAATTCTTCTCTTCCACCCTGCCCTGGCCCACTCCAAACAATTACTGGCATGCTTTCTATTATTAGCCTGCATTTTCAAAAATTTCATATGAATGAAATCATACATCATGTGCACCTTTTGTACATTACAACATACTTCTTTTAAGATTCATTCAACAAAAAAGTTTGCTCTTTTTCATTTCTGAGTAATATTCCATCTTATGGATATACCAGATTTGTTTATCCATTTACCTGCTAATGGACACTTGAATTATTTCCAGTTGTTGTCTATTACAAATAAAGTTGCTGTAAACATTTATGTGTAAGTCTTTGTAAGGACATGGAATTTATTTCTTTTGGGGAAATAAATAACTAGGAGGGGAACAGCTAGGGCACATTGTCCATTGTAGATATGTTTTTAACTGCTTAAAAAGCTGCAAACTGCTTTATAACACTTGAATGATCACATTTTTAAATTTTAGAGATTCTAATAAATATTTTATCTTTATTCTGTTTCTATAGTTGATAGATGACTGGATTCCAAGAGGATTGCTGTAAATTTCAAAACAATAATGCTTTTAAAAGTAATATGTAAGATTTTCTTCATCACTTTGGGATATGGAAATATTTCTTAAATAGAACTATAAAGAAAAAGATTAATACATTGGACTACATTAATATTAAAAAATTCTGTTCATGAAAAGAAATTCTATTCATTGAAGTTGAAGTACATTAAAACTAAGAAATGCTGTTAATTAAAAGACACCATTACATGAGGAATCTTTTGGGAGTGATGGAACTGTTCTGTATTGCGATTGTGGTGGTTTATAGTATACAATAGTCAAAGTTCATCAAAATGTACCCTCTAACGAGATCCAGTTTTTATATGTAAATTATCCCTTAATAAAATTGATGAAAGAAAAAATAAATCAATAACGACACTGTTAAAAGAATGAAAAGGCCTTTTAATTGCTTTATTTAGCAGTCCTTCATCTTCACGTTTCTTGCAGTCTCTGTGGCATTGGACACTGTTCATTACTTTTTTTCTTGGGGCTCTTTTGGTTTTTTGTGATGCTACTCTATGATCTTTATCACTTTCTGATATTTTTTCAAGTGATAATTAGTTTCTAAATATAACTAAACCCTTACAATGTGTTTGGCACTGTGCAAGGTGCCGGGAGTGGAAGAATGAAGAAATAAGGGCTTTTCTTGGTGACCTCATTCACTGGCTTTTGACTCTGATGTGACTGGTAAAGACTGCCTAAGATTTTGTGAAGATTATTATTTTTCGTCTGAAACTCTTAGTAATTTTTTCCACCCTCCTCCCCAAAATACGGACTTTGAACTCAGACAAACACAGGGAAAAATCCTGCCTCCACAATTAACTAGATAAATGACTTTGAGTAAGTTACATGTTAACCTATCTGGGCTTTAGTTACCTAGTCTACAAACCAGAGATGATAATAATGCCTTCCTCTTTGGAGTTTTTGAACAGAAAATTAGGCAATTAATGTAGAATGTGTAGTTCAGTGCCTTCCATGTAGAATATACTAAAAAAAAAAAAAAATTAGTTATCCTCTCTTTTTTTCTTCCCATTTGTTCTCCTGCATATCTTTTTACTTATTATCTTATTTTTGTCCCTTCCCTCTTCTTTTCTTCACCCCTCCTCTTTCACTTTCCTCTTATCCTCTTCCTCCTCATATAGGATTAAATCAGACTATATATGTAAGGATAGACACAAAGATCTTTTTTATAATGCAAGCCTTGCCTCCTAATTCTCACTTATTCAAATACTAATCATATAATCTCAACTTAAATTCAGTCACCTCTATGAATCTATCTGTATGTGATGTCTCGTCTCCAAAATTGTTTTGGCATCTTGTTTGCCACTTATTATATGCCATCTACCAGTATTACTTTGACTATACAGATCCTGTTTTAAGATGTAAGCCATTTGAGGCAGGGGCTATGTTTTAAACAGGACTTGTCATAGGTCTTGACACTCCAAGTCCTTATTAAACATAAATGAGTTAACAAACAATGTGTGTATGTATACACAATCATTCTATCCACAGCAAAAGTCAGCCTATTACTTTGTTGATTATCTTAATCAGATTAAAATTTTCTCAAGGACGAGATCCTTCATAATTATATTTTCCTCTCCAAGCTTTGAACAAATTGTGAGAATAAAAATGGTGAGCTCGAAGAAGGGATGAATCTTTATCTGTTTTGTTCACTGATATATCCCAAGCACCTACAGCAGCATCTGGCACATAAAATATGATCAATAAATGTTCATTGTCTGAATGAAGGAATAGGAAATTGCTTATTTATTTATCTGTTTATCTGAGAATGGTCTCACTCTGTCACCCAGGCTGGAGTGTCATGGTGCAAATCATAGCTCACTGTAGCCTCAAGGAATCCTCCTACCTCAGCCCTCCAAGTAGCTGGGACTACAGACTTGTGCCACCACACTGGCTAATTTTTAATTTTTTTAGAGACAGAGTCTCAGCATGCTGCCCAGGCGGAGCTTGAACTTCTGGGCTCAAGCAGTCCTTCCACCTCAGCATCCTGAATAGCTGGGATTATATGCAGGAGCCACTGCACCCAGTTCTACATTTATATTTTTATACAGAAAATGTTCTTATTTACCCTCTAGTAATCAAGAAGTATTTTATCTGAGAAACAGAGAATAACACGCAATTCCTTGCAAGGGTAACGCAACGACTGATAGAGTTTTGGAGAATATCTTTGACACAGCTGTGGTATCCTAGAAATCGCCATAGTCATAATGTCCTAGAAATGCATTGCTGTAACTAGTGATGCACAATTAGGAAATGAAATTAAGACAACAATTCCATTTACAACAATAATAAAAGAATATAATACTTAGAAATAAATGTAATAAAAGAGGTAAGAAATAAATGTAATAAAAGAAACAAGACTTGTATACTACACTGAAAACTACAAAAAAATCAACCATTGGAAAACTTAAAGAAGCTTTAATAAATGGAAAGATTTCTCTTGTTCATGGATTGGAAGACTTATATTGTTAAGATAGCAATCGTATCTAAATTGTACTACAGAGTTAAGACACCCCTATCCAAACCTCAGCTTCAGTTTTTGCAAAAATTGAAAAGTTGATCCCAAAATTCATATGGAAATGCAAGGAACCCAGAATAGTTCAAACATTCTTGAAATAGAACAAAGTTGGAGGACTCACGTTTCCCTATTTCAAAACTTACTACAAAGCTAGTGTAATCAAGATAGTGTGATACTGGCAGAAGGATATACATATTCATCAAAGGAATAGAACTGACAGTCTAGAAATAAGCCCATATATTTATGCTCAATTGATTTTTGATAAGGATGCCAAGACGATTCAACGGTAAAAGAATAGCCTTTTCAATAAGTGGTGCTGAGACAAGTAAATGGGACAAGATATGCACAGGTAAAAGATTAAAACTGGACTCCTACTTTGTACCACACCCCAAAATTACAATGGATCATAGACCTAAATGTAGGAACTAAAATGATAAATTGTCAGAATAAAATATAGGCAGAAATATTTATGACCTTGGATTAGTTGAAGTTTCTTAGATATGACACCCAAAATCACAAGCAACAACAACGAAAAAATAAATAAGGGAAAAATTGGACATTATCAAAATAAAAACCTTTTGTGCTTCAGAAGATGTTTTCCAAAAAATGAAAAAGTGATCCATAGAACGAAAGAAAATATTTGCAAATCATATATCTGATAAGGGACTTATATCCAGAATATATAAAGAACTCTTAAAACCCAACAATAAAAAAAAACCCAGTTTAAAAATGGGCAAAGAAATTGAAGTAGGTATGTACACAGTGAAGATGTACAATGTCCAATAAGCACTTGAAAAGATGTTCAACATCATTAGTCATTAGGGAAATGTAAATTAAAACCATAATGAGGTAATACTTCATATTCTCTAGGATAAAAGAAAATAGAAAATGACAATTGTTAGTGAGTATGTGGAGAAATTGGAAACCTTATACAAGGTCAGATTTCAAAATGGTACAGCTAATTTGAAAAACAATTTGGCATTTCTCAAAATGTTAAATATAAAATTACCATGTGATCCAACAATTTAGTTCCTAGGAGAAATGAAAACATAGATCTACACAAAAACTCATGACATGAATGCTCTTAGCATTATTCACCATAACCAAAAAGTAGAAAACAACCTAAATGTTCATTAACTGATAACTAGATAAACAAAAGGTAATGTATTCACGCAATGGAATATTATTTGGCCTTAAAACGAAATGAAGTACTGATTTATGCTGCAACATGGATGAACTTTGGAAATATACCAATAAACGAGAAATAAAAGCCACATATTATATGATTTCATTTATATGAAATGTCCAGCATAGGTTTCTAGGGGCTGGGAGGGATCAGGGAATGGCTGATAATGTGTACAAGGGTAATGGCTGATAATGTGTAAAGAGTTACAGGATGATGAAAATATCCTAGAGTTAGACAATGGTGATGGTTGTATGACATTGTGAATGTACTAAAAACTAATGAATTTTACACTTTAAAAGGGTGAATTTTATGGTGTGTTAATTATATCTCAAAAATGCTACCTTAATAATTAGATGCTTTGACAGAAAAACAAAACACACACATTATTTATAAAGGGATCAGATGGCTTTCATGTTTTAACAAAATGGACCCCAGCAGAGAAACAAGCTCCCTGGTCCCCCAAATTCTTAAAGGAAGCATGACCTGATGAGAAGTGACAGACAGTACATAAATGCTTAGGTGACAACTCTATTTGGGATTCTCAAATTCTGTAATAAGGCTTACCTTAAAGGAATTTAATTGTACTTTTAAATGACAGTGTATCCTTGAGCTCAGCTTCACAAAGATTGCTGTAACATCTTTATCTGAGGTAATACTCATTAAACAGAAACATGGCGTTGCAGTTTGCCAATATCGGGCTTCCTCTTACAGTTTCTGTGTGGGTATCTGATGGGATATGGCTTTTAACAAAGCAGCATCAACTGTGTGAGTTGAAACCTATCCCTTTTATGGTTTTCACAAATGTGATGTGGGCTGACACAAAGCTGGATCTTCCTCTCCCTCCCTTTGTCTGTGAATTATACCATCCAAGAGTACCATAATTTATATCCCAGGCTAATGGATGCTTCAAACAAACCAAACCTTGGTAATGGTTGGCATGAAGTGCTTATTCAGACTTTTCTAATTAAGAAACTTGATGATTTGGGTAGAAAGAAGCTCCTTTCATGGATAAACTTACACTGACAGACCATGTGGATACTCTTGGGAGAACTCTGGCTGTATTAAAAAAATTTTTGCTGACACCAAGTGTTTAAATACTAGGTATATCCAGTTAATATTGACTCTTGCATCTAAAGCTTTGCCAGAGAAAAGGCCAACATGGTGCCAAAACTTCAACAGCATATCCCAAACCGTTTGGGATAAAAAGTATGAGAGTGAAAAAGTCCTACAGATTCAAGGGTGAGATGCTTTTTTTCTGATTGCATTATTTTTCTATTGCTTCATAACAAATTACTACACACTTAGTGGCTTAACAGAAATTTGTTATCTCACATTTTTCAGTGGGTCAAATATCTGGTGTGGTATGACTGGATTCTCTGCTCATGGTCTCACCTGGCTAAAATTAAGGTATCAGCAAGGTCAGTGGCTCTCACCTGGGCTTGCAGTTTTCTTCCAAACTCACTATCTATCGGTACAATTCATTTTCTTGTGGCTGCAGGACTGCAGATATCTGTTTTCCTGCTAGCTGTTGGGCAGGGACCACTCTCAGCTCCCGGAGGATGTCTGTCTGTAGCTCTTTCCAGTGTGGCCCTCATAGGCAGTTCACAGCATGGTTATTCATCTTCTTCTAGGCCAGTGGGAACACATCTCTCTGACCTCCTTTTCTGTTAGCAGTTGTAGAAAAGTCTCATCTTCTAAAGTCTCATTTTCTAAAGTGCTCATATGATTAGGTCAGGCCTACTGGATAATCTTCTTATTTTAACATGACCTAAGTGTGGGAGTAAAATCCATCACAGTTCCAGTCCTAAGGATTATGCAGGGCACATACAAAGGGAAGAGAGAAATCTTGTGGCTCATTTTAGAATTCTGCCTTCCATCCGTCTGCTTCTCCTTTTTATTTTAATTAAAACATTTTTTTTTAACACTCAGGTGGTACCAATCTGCTTCTCTTTTTGAAGAAATGACTCTTAATCCTTATAGCAAACAGAAGATTTAGGGTGATATTCAACTCAATGATGGTGTTTTGAATACAATAGAAGTTCTGAGAGTTTGGGGCCAATAAAAGGTGAGAGACTGCTTAGGTAAGAGAAGAGAAAGGCACAACAGCCCTGCTTTACTTGCAGGTAAACTTAAATTTAGTTCTATTTGCACCTGCCTTTAAGGAATCTGAATCTTGATGGCATTTCTGGGATAAAGAAGATGATAGGCACTTGACTATCTTGTCTTTAAAAAGCATACACATATATTTTCATGACTGATAGCCATTGAATCAGATCATTATGAGTTTAGTTAACTTTGTCATTGATGAACATTTATTTGCTTTCCTCCATTTAAACAGTCTTTAAAGGTATGTGCTAATAAGAAGATTGGAAACCAGTGTTGGATGTAACCTACATTCTCCAAAGATAACACACCAGCTATGAATTATGGAATCTAAACATAAATATAAACATTGTATAGATGAGAAGACAAATACAATTTCTCCCAAAGTGTCTTTTTGTCCATCAAATAGGGTGGCGACTATATTTTAAAGACTTTAGTGAGTTTAGGTGATACTTGGCACTCTTTACGTTCATGATTAAAATTTGTGAAACCTTAGTGGAAAAGAATTTGGAGATACCTCAAAGAGCTAAAAATAGAAATACCATTCGATCCAGCAATAGCATTATTAGGCATCTACCCAAAAGAGCATAAGACATTCTATAATAAAGACATCTGCATCCGAATGTTTATGGCAGCACAATTCACTATTGCAAGGACGTGGAAACAACCTAAGTGCCAGTCAATTCATGAGTGGATTGTTAAAATTTGGTATATGTTTACAATGGAATATTACTCAATTTTAAGAAATGACAGTGAGCTAGCACCGCTTATATTATCCTGGATTGAGCTTAAGTCCATTATCCAAAATGAGGTGACACAAGATGGGAAGAATGGGCTCCACATGTACTCGCCATCAAATTGGTACTGACTGATTAACACTATGGTGCTCAAATGGTGGTGGTGTTTACCAGGGATTTGGGAGTTGGGGGAGTAGACCCACATCTGAGGGATGTGGTGAGCATTGTGGAGGGGAGGGGCATACCTCTAATCCTTGCTAGGGAGAGGCAAAGATATAAAATGCAACCAAAATGTTTGTACTCTCATATTTTCTTGAAATAAAAAAAAATAGAATTTAAATTCAGAACAGCTAGAGAAGGGAGATTTGCCTGCTAGAAATATAAAGAAGTGAGTTGAATGTTGTGCAGGAAAAAATAAAAATAAAAAAAAAGACAAAAATGGGAAAGGAACAGGAAAAGGGTCTCTTCCCAGGAGAGTTTTAAAGCTATTTCTAGAAAAATGACAAAATGTGACAATAAATTATACTAATCTCTCCATTAATGTCTTTAATTCAGAGCCCACTAAAATATGCCTCACAGAAAGCTTGAGATGACCTGTTCTGCTCAATTAGTTTTGAAGTATTGAAAATCAATTAGTTACAATAAACAGAACTGTTCTCATTATTTTAAGCAGCTCACAATTAGCTTCAATTTGTACCCCCATAATATGCTAAAATAAAAAAAATAAATTCTATTGTGCCCTGGTAAAAATAAATAAATAAATAAAGGGAATGCAAGATAGCCTATGGATTTTAAATAAATATAATTTGCTTAAGAAAAAAAAAAAGAAAGATGATTGTACACATGGCTTTAAGTAAAAAGATATGCTGGCATTGACAAAGAATATTGTGTACCCCTTCTTTCTAATTCTAAATCTCTTTTGCACTACCAGAACCAGCTTCTGATAGGAAATTCAAACTTTTACCAAGTGATTTGCTTTTTATAGAACTGATTTAAATGTTGAAACACTGGATTTTTCCTTCGCAGTATGTGCAACAGAAACTGAAATTCTTCTGTGAATGTACACATAACATGGTACCAGTTTTTGTTTGCTATGCTTTCAGCCTTCATGCAGTGTAGAATGAAATATGTTTAATCCTTTTCTCATTCCTTCTAGCCATTGAGGCATTTGGCTTGCTAGGGTACCCCCATCTAACCACAGCCAAAAAATAAGTCATTGTTCCTCTCTCATTAAGTGCAGTATATTTGGTTGATAGAATCTTGTTGCTTGCCTGCTCATCTGGTGTGCTAACTGTTTTGCATCTGTGGTTTCCAAGGTATTCATTTGCTCCTCACCCCCCCAAAAAAAATGATTAGGAAAAAAAGCATAATCTGCATGTTTTCTATCTTAGTACATTGAATCATTATGTCATTTCTAAAGGAGGGACATAAATGGAACATTTTATTTCTTTGTTGGTTCTGTAAGTGTATATTTGATGGTGACATGAACTAATTGCATAGTTACCATGAAATCACATGCTTTATTCATCTGTAATAATGTAGTAACTACATAGTAACTTCTGAGAAAACAATGGTAATTATACAGTAATGTGATAATGGCGCTGTTTTATTTTTCCTAGCAACCATGCAATTAACCGTACACAAAGTACAAAGCACACCACTTCCGAACTAACATGCACACTTACCTAACGGATTTCTTCCCTGGTTTTCTGACCCTAACTGCCTCTCTCCCATTTCAAGGCCCTTACACTATTCAAAAGTCTAAATTCTAAATCCTTTTCACAATCTCTCTTCTTTAAGTCCGACAAGCTATTCATCCTTTAGAGTTCGATCATGAGGTTTAGAACTGAGGCATAAAACCGAAATACTGTGTAGGGCTTTATGTTATGTAACCCAGAAGTCACTTAGAATGGCAAAAATAGCAAAGCCAGGGGATAGATTCAGCAGACTGTCTTTGGACAAAGTGACTCTGGGGGAGATCTGAGGCCTTCCTGGCAGGTTTCCCACTGAGTTGAGCTGGGCTGCGTAGTCTGAAAGAAGGGCACGCATTTCGCTTCCCAGAAGAAACGGTGTAGAAAGTACCAATTGCACTTCCTCTGCTGGGTGATCCGTGAAATACACGCGCAGTCTGGGAGAGAGCAAAGGAGAGAAGAAAGGGCTCCTCCATGTCTCAGCAGGCAGGAATCTCAAGAAATAACTTCTCTATAATAAAAGAATATATCAAAATGGAATTGCTGGAGGCGCTGTGCAGTGTATGTGTATGGATATGATAGGAACAAAGGGAGGTTCACATGGTAAAAGAGACTTAGACATATGGCTAAGAAAACAACACGGACAGGAATAAAGGGAGACAGAGACACAAAGGCATAGACACTCAGAGACGACAGCAAGAGAATGAAAAGGATAGAGGGGGCAGAGAAAGCGGCAAAGAGACACAGGGAAGGAGGCATAGACAGAGCCAGAGAAAACACGGAGTCAGTGTAATATAGAGAGACACAGACACAGAGACAGGGAGAAAGGGAGAGAGAAGCAGAACGCATGATACCCAGAGACAGAGAAAAACAGAGAGAGAGAGAGAGAGAGAGAGATCTAAAGTTGGAAAGAGAGGCAGGAAGAAGGGGAAGGTAGCTAGATAGGTACATATATATATATATAATTTATATAATAAATATAACATATGTGTATATATATATATATATATATATATATATATATATATTTTAAGATGAATGTGGAACCAACTTCTGAAAATGGTCTTCATAGGACCCTCCTGGTTTTTGGTCATTCTTGTTCTAACTATTTTTGCAGTTGTATGAGGGCCAGAGGCAATGCTTCTGTTCATTATAAAATTGCATTGCATTTTCAACTTCTGGATTGGTACCAAGAAATGAATCATACAGCCTCAGAGGAGGACTGTCATTTTTCTCTGTGGTCTAATTTAAATTCTCTATCAAATACCATTGCAACAGTGACTTTTAACATTTTGCATGATTTATGCTGTTAATGAGCAAAGAACCAGAGCAGGTTGGGGTGTTTTCTAAAAAGGGAATGGAGTAAAATAAGATACTGCACACAAACCTTGCAGAAATATTTCAGTTTGGATGAGTGTCATACAGACTGATCACCTTAAGCGCTTGCTTCTACTTAACTTAAATGAAATGGCATTTTTCAATGACTGGGATAACTGGATAGAATTCTTGTCCACAGAAGAGAACTAATTGACTGGACAAGAAATGCCCCAGAGGTAAAAGAAAGCCACAGTATCCTCTGATTGAATCCAAAAGATAAGCACTTTAACCCAAAGGAAGACAGGGAGCACATGAAAAGTTTCAAATATCTGAGATCACTGAAGCCAAGTGCCTTGTATGTTGATGGCCTAGGAGTCTAAATTATATACTTCAAATTCCAAATTTTCTATTGAGAATATGTACCCCCTATTGTTTGAAAAGGATATTGCCTAGCACTTAGTAACAGATTAATGATCTAGTGTAAAATGTTCTGGCCTGAGCTATATCACTCACCACTCTCGATGTCTGTTCATTACCCCTTCCCACTTTTCTCTTTGGATATATTGATCCCTAGTCTACACTTATTTTCAACATGAATTACTAATAAAGCTAAATTGACAGGTGATTCAAGGAGAATTTGAAAGAGAATGGGGAACTGGTTCAAAACCAGCCACTCAACCAGTATGAATCGACATCTCCATGCATTCCTCCACCATGGACCACGTGCTCACAGTTCACCACGGGTTGAAGCTTTACCAATGTTATAACCTAAGTTCTGTCCCACCCAAATTTATATGTTGGTGCTTCTAACCCTCAGTATGACACCCCAGAAAATGACTGCATTTGTATATAGGGTCTTTAAAGAGGTAATTAAATTAAAATGAGGTTATTGGGTGGGGGTCCTAATTTAATATGACTGCTGTCTTTATAAAAAGGAAATTAGGATATAGTCACATACAGAGGGAAGACCTTGTAAAGACAGGGGGGGAAGATGGCCATCTGCAAGCCAAGGCAAGCAATTTTAGAAAAAAAAAACAACCCTGCGTAGCCCTTGATCTGATACATATGGTCTCTAGAACTGTGAGGAAACATATTTGCCATAACAAGCAGGGTGGCTTGCTTAGGTCACCCTGTTTGGTAAGCCATCCTTAGCAAACAAATACAATAAATTACCATTGTGTGTGCTAGGAATTGTTTTCAGAGTGTAGGCACTTCTTAACTAATGAAATAAAATTCTTTAGTATGATATTTGTGTATAAATTATGTTAACCAATCTTGAAAGTGATGTTTAGAACAACATTTTACTCTAAAAATATACTTGATGGCTTTCTCAATAGTGCTCAAGTTTTCTTCACCAACATACCCTGAAGGTGAGAAGTCCTTCTTTGTAGTCCACACCAGACACTTGGTAGTGACGTCCAAAGGTCCAGATACCCCCTCTCTCGGCAATGACATCCCATCTCTATCCCATCCACGTGCTCCCTGCATGTGCAGAAAGACTATATCCCTCTCCTCTGTATCTCTCTCGATGTTCTTTCTCTGTCCCTTTCTTCTAATGACTTCACTTTCTTTCTAACATCCTTCTATGGAAGCTGCATCTTCTCTCCTGCCTTAAGGCGTTGATGTTGCTCCACTTGGCACCCTGGTTGCCCTTTCAGACTTTTTTGGTCATCTCTTCTCTTAAGTAAACCGGGCATTTCCAACATGTGGTCCCAGAACTGTCTGTTACTAGTTTAGATACCAGTCCGTGAGAAGATAAGGAGATTTCACAGAATGTTAATTGACCATGTTGACAAACTCATTGTTTAGTTTGGCTATTCAGCTAATGTTATTATTTGAATAGTAGCAAGACCTTCTCAATGAAGGAAAAAGTGTGTTGATTTCCATTCTGGACTATCTACTTATCTTGTCAAGGTCTAGCACTCTGAGCAGAGCTGGCCTACATTTTCTACTTGCCTCCTTTATTTGGTGATTTTCCTTACCTTTGCAGGCCTAACAATCTTATTTCTCTAGCTCTACTTTCTTTTCTCAGTTCCTAAACATAGATGTTTCCTTAGTTTCTTCATTTAACTGTTTCCATGTGAGCACCTTTTCCAGCCCCTTGAATATTTTTCCAACTTAGGGTATTGTTTATATTGATGGCAGCCTGTGGAACATTCTCTGGTCGTCCCATAATTTACACTTCAGAAAAGTCAAGCCTTTTGCCAGGTGCAGTTCTTATCTGTTCTTAGAAGATGTAGTAGATCATCAAATTTCTCTTCCCCTTCAGTAAATCAATTTCACATTTTAGTCCTTGGGCATTGCTTGAACTTTTTGCTGCATTGCTTTCACTAGAATGGTAAGTATATTGCACTATGTTACAGCATGCCTTTTAATAATGTTCTAACCTGTAAAAAAAAAAACAGAAAAAAAAACCTATTGAGTGTTCAGGTATCAGTATCTCCTGAAAAAAAAAGTTCTTTCTGTTTTTTTTTTTTCCTTTTCTTCCTGAATCCTTGATATGGGGTTCTTTCTAGAATTCCATATCCAACATCTGTACACAGATTAGGAAGTAGTATTAATGACTTAGCATGAATGTATTTGAGAAGGAACATTCTTGGGCTCACTCCCCACCTACAACTGCATCTATAGTCAAGTGGCTACGTATTTCTCCCTGGAAGGATCTTTTCATGGACATTTTCTGTCAAAGCCCTGTTCTTGTTTCTCCTTTCCCCACCAAGACCTATGGTACAGTGAGCACGGAACATTAGGAAGCCTGGCACTTTTTCCTTTCTTGCCCTCTTGCCATTTATTCTTTTTCAGATGCCTTTCATCTTGCTACGGATCCTCAGACTTGTCCTCACAACCCCTTCTGCTTCTGCTTTTGCAGGTCTCAATTTTCTCTAAGTTCTCCATCATCTGCTGCCATTCAATGGCATTTACTCCAACATTTCTCTGCTGCTTCTCAGCAGTTCTTCCTGTAATGCTATCTCCACTTACCCATTTTTCTTCTGTGTAAATTCTTGATTTGTCCTAAACATGCCACTCAAGGTTTAGTCACTAGGTTTCCATGCAGCCCGTTTTGTCCTGTCTGCTAGGAGGAAGTATTTTCATAGTTGATAATTATTCTAAATATATTATAGCATGGATCCTGTGCCAAAATATAGATTGAAGACTCTAGAGCTCAGATTCTCCTTGTCTGTTCTTTATAATGGTTTGCTGTAGTAATTACAAAATCTTCCAGTAACGATTTGGTTGACAAGGGGACCTGGTTGACAAGGTAGAGATTTCAGGAAGGAAAGTACTCTTGGCAGTGGACAGGACAGGATTTATGCAATGAAATGTCTAAACTTATTTCTCAACCTGAGATAACCTGGATGCTTTATTATATGCTTAAGTTTGACTTCTTATTGTTTATGCTCTTCTAGTTAAAGTAGGATGGTGGCTCATCAATTTTATAAAACACCAATGTAGTTTAGCAATAGTTCTCACCCTGGAGTCTAGGGAAGTTTAGTGCAGCAACTGAGAACGTGGCCTTTAAGGTCAGACCAAATTACATTTTAAACCTTGCTTTACCACTTACCAGGTGTGTTGACACGGTAAGCTATTCAGTCTTTCTGGGCCTTAACTTTCCACTATATCAATAGTGGAATAATAATGGAATAATAATGGAGGAATAATAATGGAATAATAATGTCTTCTGGAATGTCTAATGGAATAATAATAAAGGAATAATAATGTCTTCTTCCTGGGCTATAAGGAATCAAATGATACAAATAAACTTAAGTTTTTGCACTTCTTGTTGCAAAACAAATGACTTGAGGCATATGTTTGGTATGGTTCAAAGGAAACCTAGATTATATGGTAGATGCAGAAATCATTTTGCAGAACTTTGGGAGAAATACAGGCTCAGCCAGTCTTTCTTCAGAGTGGCTGTTACTGAGATTCTGTGAACAGGTCTTTTTGACTTCCTATAAAGAGAAATATGTTATATATATATTAAGATGCTGAGAGCAATGAAAACAATCATTTAATTTAAAATAGAAGCCCTAAATTAAAGTTACAATGGTAGGCACTCCTACCTGCAGGTGATTATTTGTGCCTCGGTAGCTTGTCACAAGAGCAATTCCATGTAACTTCCTCAAGAATGAGTAGCCTAGAGTTTTGAATTTAATGATTCTTCCCAGCAGGGCTGAAGAAGCCAGGCCAGATGGTGTGATGATATCTCTAAAATGTTAACACAATGTCCAGCATATAGAAACCACACCCCGCCCCCCAAATTGTAGCTAAGATTATGTTTAGTTAATGTAAGAGCTTGAAGGGGACTTATGAATATTTTCTGAAATATTGGTGGTTATCCATCATATATATTTTTCTAGGAGTTGTATCACATCTTAAATCAGATTCTTACATGGTTCTTGATCATTAAGCATATAGAGATATTTTTGCTTCTGTCCCCGAAGTAGAATTGACTTAGAGTCTCTGTTCATCTTTGAAGATGTCTTGGGGCTATTATTAAACCCATGGAACTTTGCTTCAGTTTCAGAATAGGGAAATGCCAGCCATACGTCTGTGATAAATCGGCATAGAAATCCAGAAACTGGCCTGAAACTGAAGAGCTGCTCAAAGGTGACCACAGGTGTGACCTATCTGCCAGCTTTGGGCCCAGGTAATAATTTCCTGCTCGTGGATCCAGGCATCAAGAAACCCATTTTGTTGTTCTGAGGATTGAAAAAATCCAAGCTCTTTCCATCACTGATGACCCTTAAAGCTGCCTCTGCAGAGACGCTAATAATTGCCACTGGTTAAGTGGTGAGCCTTGTCACTTTTTTGGTGCTCTACGATATCAAAAATCCTTGCTTTGAGACATTGCATAATAATTCCAGGATGTGAAACCTTTCTTATCTTTGAAAACTCAAATTATAGTTCATTCTACCGGTGGCCCACACTGCCAGATGGCCCTATTTCCTCAGACACACGTATCCAGCACTTCCCACTATAATGCTGACTATATCTGAACAGTGATGTTTATTTCTTACCGAGGTTAAACACGCTTTTTCCTTAAAAGTCAGTTAACTTCAGAATTATATTTTCTACTCTACTGAACATAGACCTCACTAAACCATCTGACTGGCTGGGTTTTTGAACAATATTGCTGTCTGGGAGTTTTGTTTTTTGCTCTTTTTTTTTTTTTTTTTCATCTTTCAGTAGTAATTTTGTGACACGATACATTTGCTGGCACCTTGGCTAACTATGTTCATGCATTCCTTTACACCTTCTAAAACTGTAAATGCAATCCGGCGCACGGCTGTCGGAGGGAGTGCAGGAAGTGGGATCCTGCAAATCAGAGGTGTGGCGGGAGAGATGAGTGCGCGCAGCAGATAACTGTACTTGATTAGCTAGATTTAAATAGTGTCGGACGAATTTGCCAGGTGAAAATAAAAATTGTCAGTTCAGTTTAATTTCATGGTGAATCAAACAAGGAAATTAGATTCTGCTACTCTGTCAGTTTGACATCCACAGCAAGTGACAATTAGAGATGATGAGAGAACTTATATTTATTCTGAAACTCTTGATTTTCTGATAGCCATGTAACTTTTATTTACCCTTGCATTGCAGAAGAATGTGCATAACAGTAGCATTGGCAGAGGTTGCGAGAACATTCAGGATATAGGCCGAACAGCTGCAGAAGGGGCAGGTAGACAGGCCAGAGCTCACTTTCACAGCCTGGTGTAATCAGATTGAGAGGGAGCCTGGAGAGGGAAAGCCCCTGGGATGTTAGGCCAGAGGGGCTTAGAACTGAAATGCAGATAATAAGACAGTGGTCACACCTCTTGCTTCAGTAGACAAGATTACATTACAGCAAGTCAAGGCTGGAAGGCCAGTAATCAAAGTGACTTTACTTGAGCTGTGGCAGCCAGTCCACTCCAGTTGATTTTAATTTTTTTTTCACAAACCCAAGACCAAAGCATCGAGCAACTTGGAGGACTCACATTTAAACACAAACACGTTTCCAGATATTCTCCCCCACCACTCCCAATACAAGAAAATGGAATTTCAATTCCAAATTAAGGTTCAAAGAGCACCAAAAATTCAGTAGAACTGAAGCATGAAATGACCACACGGGAAGTTGCTTCCTTGATTTGCAGCAAAAGTTCTTGGCAAGAGGTGGGTCTCAATAGCAGGAGGAAATCATTTCCCCTGCAGACTTTGCTTCGAAAGAAAGAGTTTCAGGGTTGACTGACTACCTCTGGATAGCAAAGACAGCATTGGGAGCTATAAACAGAATGAGAGGCAAAAGATGGTTTGATTCAAGGATAGGGATGGAAACTAAGATATTCTTATCTTTGATTTATTGGATATATGATCATTTTAAAGGGATATTATATTTTGGGAGTATAAAAATGAAAACAGGCCTGGAAAAGTCATCTCACACCTTTCTTCAAATCTCATGGACCTGGACATTCTTAAATCTCATTTCCTGAGAGAAGATAATTCTCTCTCCTCTCTCTCTCTCTTTGTCTCTCTCTCTCTCTCATTGGTTAACAAGAGAAACAATTCTGATTCCAAGGAGATATTTATTTATTTTTTAACAAAAACAATGTATCAGTGTTTAGTACTAGTTCCTTATTTCCCTTTCCTCACATTAACCTCAGAAATGTTTGTTTTAATATAACCAGCACATACCAAGATGATCATAGAATAGTCAATGCATAAAAGATTATGAATGAATACTTTCGGATTCTAATATTTTGAAGCCAGGAGATCTGCCTGGGAGGTTTACCAACTGAAAACTTAAATCCAGAGTCAGCAAAACTTGATAGCTACATGGAACATACCGCTATAGTTACTAGTGATTTTGAATTTATTTCTCTAATCTAGCACGATCAAAGCAAAGTTAGGTTAAAAAGGGGGGAAAAGACTGTGATGCATAATTTGAAGGTGATGATTTCAACTGCTAATCAAATAGGACCTTATGAGATTATATTTTAATTATTTGGAAACATTGTAGTTCATAGAGGCCTAGGAGTGAAGAAAGAAAAATGAATTAATTATTTCTTATCTATTTCCCACCTTTTTGGGTACAAATTTAAAACCAGAAATGGGAGCAATGAACATTGCCTCAGCTATATAAAATTCTCAGTGATTTGATTAGTGCTTATACCAGAATTCTCATATAAGTGGAGTACCCTTATTCTAGGGTACTTGTTACATATAAATTCCAAAAGCATCTATTTAAAAACTTCTTCAGCACTTTAAAAATGAGGTACAATAATGATAAACAACTTCAACTGGAAATGAATTAGCAGCACACAGCTCAACAGCCTTACATAAATACTCACATTTCTACCTCTTGTCTTTTATTGGGAGGCTAATTGATGTTTGAGTATATCATCTGAATCATACAAGAAAGATAAATATTTATAAGCAAAAAATTGTGTAATTGAGAAATGTAGAAAGGGACTCCCTTACTTGATTTTAATACTCACTGTATTCCTTAGCCACTAAACAGCTACTACCTACTTATATAAAGTATAAGTTTATTTATCTCCACTTTTTCTCTTTTCTTTTCCTTTCACTTCATTTTATTCCTTTTTCTTTTTTGCCAAATGTTTCTTCAGGGCTGTTAAAGCTCTAGTAGACCATAATCTGCAGTTCTATTTTACTGATGGCAAACATTTGAAACTGAAATTTAATATATCTTTAGTTAGTATTTTCAAGGGGTCCCTGAAAAAAAAATACAGGCATAGGCAGTATGAGTGGTGCCTTTAAAGTGTTACTAGCTATATAATGCCAGAGAGCATTTATCTTTGATATTACCCTCTATCAACCTTGAAATCCTTTGTGAGGATCTATATTGACAAAATATGTTATAAATGGGATCCCTTCATGGTTTACAAAAGGTTTCAAATTATGAACCTAACTTTCCCTAAAAGAAATACATTTTGCTGCTAGCATATTAATTGCCAATTGGAACATTCTCTAACTCGACCATAACACAATGCCATGGTTCATTACCTGCAGATACTTGACTCACTGAGCCAGTGGTTACATGCAGATACTCCAAATGACTTCATAAACAAAGGAGCACATACTGTTAAGCAGTGATCAATTCCTACAAGACCATGTGATGCCCTGTAATCCTTTAATGGTGCCAAAGTGATCTATAGCAGGAGTGCAGGCTTTGGCTAGCTCAGCAAATGCCCAAGGGAAGCATCAGGACCATCTCTCCTTGCAGCCATTTGTGGGGATTTTATTCACCTTGGAAAAGGACCTACAGCTTGCACTGAAAAGATACTTTAAGAAACTTGCACGTGCAGTTGCTCGGGGGGAATAAAAGGACATTTCTTTCCTCTTAACGATATATTATTCTTTTTTATGGTGCTCACATGACCATTACGCCCAACAAAAGGAAGTAGGACCGCTGCCCTTTCTCTGTTTCTCTGGCACTATCGCTGGGAGAGATGGGAGGCCTTTTTCATATGAGATTCTTTATTCATTATACAAAAAAGGTTCTTCTAAGGATACACATCAGTAGCCAGTTCCATCAACAGCAGAGCATGAACAGAATGCATTTAGGAACCAGTGAGGTTACAACAGCAATCAACGTTTTTCAGCGATGCGCTCCCATTTTAAATGAGAATTCTGGTGACTCTGTGATGTCAGACAGAGTATTTTGATTAAAACATTTCTTTATTGAATTTTTTATGGGCCCATTACTGGAATCCCTGGGTACATATAAATATTTTTTTCAGGACAATGCAATCCAGCAGAGAGGTGGGACTGGGCCTGAAGTTGTAAAATAGGAAACATTAAACCCAATGGGTAGGGAGTGCACGTTGTCCTAAACATCAGTGAGCCAAACTCTCCCTCGGGCCTAAGCCACTCTCGGAACTGAATTAGGTGCTTAGGGAAGAATGTGAATAACTGTGGAGCACTGGAGACATAGTGCTGCGAGATTCTTATTCTTATACACCCTTCCACAGTTTAAGCTGCCAAACACACACTTGTTTGTGTGGAAAGAATGGGCTCTGCAAAACCCTGGCTTGGAGATAAGCATCCTGGGTTATAGTTCTGATTTGAACACTTACTCTCTGGGGGATTTTGATAAAGTAACAAAAATATCTGAGGTTCGAATGCCTCATTGTAGATGAAGAGATAACAATATCTACCAGGCCTGGGCTTCCCCACAAGGCCAATCAAATGAGGGGAAATAATTTATTCTGTAGTAATAGAATAATACATTCTGTAAAGCCTGAAAGCAAGTAGCAAATAGAAATTGCTATTATTTATTTGATGATGAAGACTTCAAGAACACCCTTTAAAAGCTTCTTTAAAAAGAAAAATAAGAACCTGATGCTTTAACAATATCTCTTTCTAAGATGAGCTTTCTGTTTTAAGGTCTGGCTACACTTTTACCATTGCTTGCAATCCATTCTCGAAAGGATGAGATGGGCTCAGCAGGAATTCCCCAAAAGTTATACTCTGCTGCTACGCAGGGTGCTAGTTGTGGCCTGGAGTCATAGCTCAGTGGTGAGAGTTGAGAGTGTTCTTTGTGCACTTTCTTGAGACTCTAAATTGCGAAAGTTGCTCACCATGAACATGGTTGTAAATGAAGAGTTGTGTGCCATTCACATTTTATTGGAGAGGAAATCATAACTTTCATCTTCTTTTGGGTTTATTGAGATGATTTACATGGTTTTAAAAATGTAGCATGACAGTAAAGCCAAATAATTCATGTGCCTTTTGAAGGAATCTCAGCTGTCTTGTTTTAGAGTAGCTCCTATTTCTGTGTGATTTGTGTGTGCATCTGCATGTGTGTGTGAAGTGTGTGGGTGTGTGCGTGTTTTATGGTTTAGATGGAAATGGGTAATTCTGGAACAAGACTACATAAATGATCCAAAGTAATGAGAAATCAGAATGAAAAAATGGGTGTTTTGTCCTAGTCATCCACCATTCAGGGGACTATGCTCAGCTGATATTAACTCTTGTGCTCTCAAGGGCAAGATTCTCATAAATAGTGAAGGCCTAGATGCCATCTCAGATGATAAAACATTACTTTAAAATCACTGTAATTTCTAAAGTAGATATTAAAGACGATCAGGATTGATGTTGATGGGTTTTGCAGTTCTTTATTAAGGTATGGTGGCTGAAGTATGGAAGTTTTATATATACACACACATACAAACTGGTGAATACCATTTTTCCCCCTAAAGTGATTTCCGATTGGCGGAGGTCATAGTCTACCTGATAAAAGAAATCCCATGGGTACCCAGTCTTTTCACACTTTAAAAGATTAAAAAGCTATCTTGATTTGATCTGAAGTAAGACAACTCACAATCATATATTATATAGTATTCTTAATATTGAATCAGCAAGCATTTTAGATGCTTATTCCAATTCACAGCATGCATATCATAAAACAAATTTAAAAGTTTGATTTCATTTTATAATTTGAACTAGAATGATTCATCCACTCTCAGAAAGTACTTTTTATCCTGAGTTTAATTTCAAAAGTCAGGAAATTTTAGTTAACATTTATTATAGGCCTGGCTAGGTGCTAGGAATGGAAGTTGAATGAGATGTAGTCCTGCGTTCAAGTTGCTTAGAGTGGCAGAAGAACACCTCCACTGCCACAACTATAAAATTGAGGGATCAGAGCATGGAAAGAAGGTAGCTACTACATTTATGATGAAATCATCCCACATGCTCTGGAGCAGGTAGGGGGGCAGGTGATGTTTGGTGAGAAGTGCCTCAGTAGTTCCAAGGTTGATCATTAAGACAGAAAAAAGAAAAAGCAAGAATGGGTCAAGATAAATTGAAGATGTTCAATTAGGGTGCTGAGGGCACTTGACTTGAAAATATTTAGGGTATTGCACACATAATAAATCTTATATCTTTAAGCACAGGCAGTTAAGATGCTTGTTACATTTTTTGCATGCCAGATTTTTCATTTTTTAAATTAAGTGTTTTAATAAAAAATTGGAGACTGTTGCTCTTGTCTCCCTTTTTAAGGCTCCCATTTGTCTTTGTCTACTCATCTCTTTCTCTTTTCTCTAGCAACGGGCTTCCTTTGCTTACTTACTGCTTTACACTCATTGTTTTAGTTTGCATGGGGCTCCCCCCATGACCACCTTTGGCCTGTGTCTAGCTTCTGTTCTCCCTGAACTTCTGGCTTCAATGCCCATTGCTGAGCAGACATAGTCATTCTTTGTTCCTATTCCAGACAGAGGATCTGACTGGGCCAGCATAGAAACTGGCTAGTTCTGGGCTATGGTGGGTGTGATCCGTGGTACAGTGTATAGCCACAGCTCCTCAGCAACAGGTATGTGTGGGCTGCTTCCGTTAAAAGTGTGACCAGGGCATGGACTATTACAAGTTGCTTATTGCCTTTAAGAATGGTTTCATTTCTGATTTTTACTTCTACTCTTGACCCTTCTCAAACCAGGCAGACACAAATTTCTTTTGTATCAATCAAGATTTGCATGCATGTACTTTTAAAAAATTTAAAAAATTTTTTTATTTCAGCATATCATGGGGTACAAATGTTGTTTACGTTACATATATTGCCCTTGACTCACCCGAGTAGAGCTTCAAACCTGTCCATCCCCCAGACAGTGCACACTGCACCCATTAGGTGTGAATATACCCATCCCTTCCTTCCTCCTCCCATCTGCTCAACACCCAGTGAATGTTATTACTATATGTACACTTAAGTGTGGATCAGTTAAAACCAATTTGAAGTGAGTACATGTGGTGCTTGTTTTTCCATTCTTGGGATACTTAGTAGAATAGGTTCCAGCTCTCTCAAGGATAATACAAGAGGTGCTAGATCACCATTGTCTTTTGTGGCTGAGTAGAACTCCATGCTATACATACACTACATTTTGTTAATCCACTCATGTATTGATGGGCACTTGGGTTGTTTCTACATCTTTGCCATTGTGAATTGTGCTGCTACAAACATTCGAATGCAGATGTCTTTTTTATAGAATGTCTTTTGTTCTTTTGGGTAGATGCCCAGTAATGGGATTGCTGGATCAAATGGCAGTTCTACTTGTATCTCTTTGAGGTATCTCCATATTGCTTTCCACAGAGGTTGAACTAGTTTGCAGTCCCACCAGCAGTATATGAGTGTTCCTATCTCTCTGCATCCATGCCAACATTTATTGTTTTGGGACTTTTTCATGAAAACCATTCTCACTGGAGTTAAGTGATATCTCATTGTGGTTTTTATTTGCATTTCCCTGATAATTAGAGATGTCAAGCATTCTTTCATGTTTCTTGGCCATTAGTCTATCTTTTTTTGAAAAGTTTCTGTTCATGTCCTTTGCCCACTTTTTGATAGGGTTGTTTTATATTTTTCCTGCTGATTTTCCTGAGTTCTAGTAGATTCTAGTTATCACCCCTTTATCAGATATGTAAGATGCAAATATTTTCTCTCATTCTGTAGGTTGTCTGTTTCCTCTCATGCTAGTTTCCTTGGCTGTGCAGAAGCTTTTTAATTTGACTAGGCTATGAATTTTCCTCTCAGGCCTGCTTTAGCTGTGTCCCACAGATTTTGGTAACTTGTGGCCCTTTATCATTTAGTTCAATCTTAATTTCCTTTTTGACCTCAGTATCATTCAGTAGTAGGTTGTTTAGTTTCCATGACTTTCTGTAAAAATGAGTTTTTCTGTCAATGTTGAATTCTAATTTTATACCACTGTGGACTGAGAAGATGCACTGTATAATTTCTATGTTTTAAAATTTGTTGAGACATGTTTTGTGGTCTAGGATGTGGTCAATCTTAGAGAATATCCAATGAGCTGATGAGAAGAATGTTTATTCAGTGGTTCCTAGGTAGAATGTTCTGTAAATGTCTGTTAGGCCCACTTGTTCTAGGGTTCTGTTTAAGTCCACTGTTTCTTTGTTTATTTTCTATTTGGAGGATTTGTCCTGCTTTGTCAGAAGGCTGCTGAAGTCTCTGGCTATTACACTGCTACTCTTCATCATTTTGTTTAGATCCAGTAGGATTTGCTTTATGAATCTGGGTGCACCTGTGTTAGGTGTGTAAATATTTAGAATTGTTATGTCTTCTTATTGAATTGTACAATTTACAATTATATAATGACCATATTTATTTTTCATTACTCTTATTGATTTGATGACTAAGTTATCTGGTATGAGAACTGCTACATTTGCTTTCTTTTGGTTTTCATTTACATGGAACATTGTTTTCCATCCCTTCACCTTGAGTCTGAATGAGTCCTTATGGGCTAGATATGTTTCCTGAAGAGAGCAGATACATGGTTTGTATATATTTATCCATTTGGCCAGCCTATGTCTCTTTGGTGGGCAGTTCAAGCCATTCTAAGTGAGGTGGAATTATGTTCTTCCTGTAGAGTAGAACTTTGTTGCTTTGTTTTATCTCTTGACACTTTGTGGTATCTGACCTGTGACTTTTAGCTTTTGGGTGATTTTACACTGATAAATGTCTATTGTGCTGAACTATGAATAATGTAGTTCTGAGTATTTCCTGCAGGGCAGGTCTTGTCTTGACATATTCCCTTAGTGTTTACTTATCTGAGAAAGACTTTATTATCCCCTCATATATGAAACGTTTGCAGGATACAGAATTCTAGGATGAGAATTATTCTGTTTTAGAAGACTGAGGATGTGGCCCCAATCCATTTCACTTGTAGTGTCTCAGTTGAGAAGTCTACAATTAGTTTGATGGATTTTCTTTTGTAAATTACCTGCTGCTTTCATCTTATGGCTCGTAGGACCAGCCCTTTCATGGCTTTTTTTTGTTTTTTGTTTTGCCAGTCTGAAGACTATGTGTTGTTGTATAATTTGCCTCTTTGTGATGAATCTCCCAGGAGTCTTTCAGCTTCTTGTGCCTGGTTATCTAGATTTCTAGGAAGGACATGGAAATTTTCCTTAATTTTTCCTCAAATAAATTATCCAACCCTTGTGTATTTTCTTCTTCACCCTCAGGGATACCTATGATTCTTCTTAGGCTTGTTTACATAATCCCACATTTCTTGTAGGCTTTGCTTGTTCTTCTTATCTCTCTATTGTATCTCTGTGGCTGACTAGTTGAAAGGTGTTGTCTTCAAGCTCTGGGATTCTTTCTTTTGCTTGATATAATTATTCTTAAGGTTTTCCACTGGTTTCTGTGATTCCTTGAATTAATATTTCATTTCCAGAAGTTCTGTTTGATTTTTCTTTAATAATCTATTTTCTTTAGTGAATTTTTTGTTCATTTCCTGCATTGTTTTTGTGGTTTCTTTGTGTTGTGTTTCCATTTTCTCTGCATTTTATTGTGCTTTCTTAAAATCCATGTTTGAAATTCTCCACCTGTCATTTCAATATTCTGCTTTTGGTTGGTATCCATTGCTAGGGAGATGATGTTCCCTTTTGGAGGTGAACTTTTGCTCTGAGTCTTCATACTTCTGCAGTTTTTTCCTCTGGTTCGTTTTCATCTGGAGCAGCTGTTGCTTCCTACTTTTGGATTTTCTTTTGTGTAGATAATGACACACCCAGTTTAATCTCTGAGCCAGGAGGTGGTGCTCACACCCTGTATGAATGAGTCAGTAAATGCAGTAAAAGGGCATGCAAATTGACCTCCCTGTCAGTAAGTTGTGTGTGCCAGAAGCAAGAAGCTACAATGTTGATTTTCTGTCCTGTAACCAGCTCTAGTTCCTCTGAAGAAACACTGTAATGCTCCAGGTGGTGGGTGGGGCCTTGGGACTTCCAGGTGTATCCTTATTCTCCACCACAGTAGGCTAGGTGGGGGAGTGAGGTTAGATGGGGCTGGGTTGAGTGAGCTAGCCTTCAAGCTCCACATATTCTTTTAGCAGAGGTCAAAGATCAGTTCCCCACCCCTACTCTGCTGGAGTCATTGGGCAAATATCACCAGGGAGGGCCGGCAGGCAGGGAGCTCAGAGTCTGATCACCCTTCAGTCTGCTGCAGGATCCCAGAAAGAAAGGTCTGAGCCCTGTTCCTTGTGGAAGCCTCTGTGTGGTGGCTCAATTGTCTCTCTTGGTAGCCTTGGAGTGGGGGAAAGGAAGAGGAGAATAAGAGTATATATGGAGGAAAGTCCACAGTCTGGTTGTCTCTGCCCCTCTGTCTTGGAGGCAGTCTGTCAAGAATGACTGGGCTCTGTAGTCATGCAAATCACCTGGAACCCACTGGACCCCTGTGGCTCCTGCTGTCTGGGACATAGTTGGGAAATGTCTGTGTGGGGATGAGCAAGATGGAACCTGAGGGGTTGAGGCTCCCTGGGGAGGTCAAAGGCAGCCAGTGGGTAGAGAAGCAATATGATGCCTGCCCTCTGGCTCAGCTCTGTGGCTTGGGAGGTGCCCTGGGGGAGGGGGCTGGGAAAGTGGTGCCCTGTCCACAAGAAGCTCTGTGCTCACTGGTGGCAGTAGTATGTGGACTTGTGTTGGCAGAAGGGCTCTCTAGCAGCTCAGCTGGCTCCCAACAGTCCAAGATGCAAAGGAGGGGAATGTTAACCACTCCACCTCCCCTTTTTGCCAGTCTCAAGTCTCTTGGGGTTTAATCCCCACCGATGCCTTTCTCCTTCCAGTTCTGCTCTGCAACCTCTTCCTGTGCAGTCTTCTGCAAGTTCAGGCAGCCTTCCTTCAAACCCTCATCTGATCTATGCTTGTCTGTTTGTTTTTTCTCTTTCATATGAAACTTCTCCTTCTTACAGAGACATTGTGGCTGGGGTCGTTTCTGGTATGCCACCTTGCTCTTCCTCTAAGAGTTGGTTTTGTGATGGAGACTGTTCTCAAGGTGATATAGAGTTTTAGTGGCCCTTAGTAGCATCCCTACTGCCCCACAGTCAAATGTCCATTGCTTAAACAATTCAAGCCTTCTAAAGCCACTCTTCAGTTTTTCTTTTTTTTTTTTTTTTTTTTTTGAGACAGAGTCTCACTTTCTTGCCTAGGCTAGAGTGAGTGCCATGGCGTCAGCCTAGCTCACAGCAACCTCAAACTCCTGGGCTCAAGCAATCCTCCTGCCTCAGCCTCCCGGGTAGCTGGGACTACAGGCATGCGCCACCATGCCCGGCTAAGTTTTTCTATATATATTAGTTGGCCAATTAATTTCTTTCTATTTATAGTAGAGACGGGGTCTCCCTCTTACTCAGGCTGGTTTAGAACTCCTGACCTCGAGTGATCCTCCCGCCTCGGCCTCCCAGAGTGCTAGGATTACAAGCGTGAGCCACCGCACCCGGCCCAGTTTTTCTATCATACATTTCTTGGGGTCATTCTAATAGCAAATACACAAATAACCAAATCTTTGAGAATTTTTTTGAATCCATTTAAAAAATCTAACACTATACTATTAACCTGTGAAACTGAGAGTGAGGGAGAGAGAGGGGATGTGTTGCTGCTACATTCAGTGTGTAAGGTATTTGACACTCTTTTAGAATGACACAGTTCCAACTGCATTCTGGTACATAATGTCTAAGTAGCCACAATGCAAAATGCAAGGAATCACTGGGGCTAGATGTAAAGCATTAAACTATTTTGCTTTGAAAAACCTTTTCTTGCTGTATTATTGTGCTTTGTTTATTTTACCTGGCAGGATTCCTTTCAGTACCGAATGTTTTGAAATAACATGAAGATTGAGGACAATTTGTTTTTTCCCCCTCAAAGAAATAACAGTACAGAAACCCACTTTTTACTAATTGTATCTGTCATATAACTTTAAAAGTTATGTAGAATTGTTTTCTTTAGAATGTCAATGCATGAATACCTGTGATTCATAGTGTTCTTTGGATTCTGGAAAGATGAGTTAACATATAAAAGGAAAGATTACACTGAGTGAGCTCACCCTGACTCATTAGGTAACTAATGTACGTGCAATTAACATGGTGGTGAAAAAAATCAATTTTTTTTCCTCTGAATGATCTCTTTTTATGGACACATACTAACTAGCAAAGGATAGATGAGAATTTTCCCAAATATTAAGAAAAAAATATCATAGAAGCTCTCAATCCTTCTTTTGACATAGATTTTTGAAAAGATCTTGGTGTAACACACTCCCTACTTGAGTAAAATTTTGAAGTTAATGCCTTAAGGCATATATAATTCCCTTTCCTCAAATCAGTGTTAGAAAAAGATTTAGTTTGACTGCAAGGGCCTGTAGAATTAAATTGTACCTGTTTTGAAGATTTTAATCTGTAAAGTATAACTGACTTCATAAGGACTAAGGTAACTGCAAGAGAGCCTGAGCTTTAAAATATTAATTTCTTTTCTCTTCTTTCTCTTCTTTCTTTTCTCTTATTTTCTTTCTTTCTTTCTTTCTTTCTTTCTTTCTTTCTTTCTTTCTTTCTTTCTTTCTTTCTTTCTTTCTTTCTTTCTTTCTTCTTTCTTTCTTTCCTTCCTTCCTTCCTTTCTTTCTTTCTTTCTTTCTTTCTTTCTTTCTTTCTTTCTTTCTTTCTTTCTTTCTTTCTTTCTTTCTTTCTTTCTTTCTTTCTTTCTTCTTTCTTTCTTTCTTTCTTTCTTTCTTTCTTTCTTTCTTTCTTTCTTTCTTTCTTTCTTTCTTTCTCTCGTCTTTCTGTCTTTCTGTCTTTCTTTCTGTCTTTTTGTTTTTAGAGTACTCTTCAGATTTGAGATGATGCTACTGTCTCTGGTCTTCTCCTTGAGAAGGGACTGCCAGTGGAGACAACTGCTGCTATTTCCTCCTGGAATTGGGTCTTTGAAGCTGAAACCACATAGTTCCAGTTGTGTGGATCATGATTTATCCATTTAACTACATTCACTAAATCATGTAAATGCAAACGACAGCTTTTATTCACATTCTGTATCTCCCGGACCATGTCTTCCTCTGTGCCCACATCTACATTTATGTCTACGCCTCTATAGATAGTTATGGCCAAAAAGGTGATCTTAAAGATGAAAATATTGCCATATTTAAAAGGCAAAGGTTAAAATCCATTCTCTTTATTTTTACAATCAACACAGTTTTGTCCTTTTTGTTCTTTCATCATAAATTCTGATTTAGAGGGTGATTATTCTAATAAGCATAATTATATCTGGAATATCAGGCATCTAACATCCATTCTGTCACCTTTACTTTTTCTCTGAAAAGTATAGAATAGTTTTGCCTTTAGAAAGAATATGAAAAAAAACAAAAGGCACATTTTCCTGAATTTATAATTTCCAGTCCATAAATTAAAATAATTTACTTTTTCTTTTACCTATCTTTAAGGAATGTATGTTAACCATTACCCAAGATTATATTCTAGCTTTTGGTATTTTGTAAAATAAGTTGATTAAGTGGTAGCACTATCCTTGCAGATTAATACAGAAAAGTCCCTTGGCCTATACAGATTTTACTTGTATTCAGTTTTCGCCAGACACTTCTCTGTGAGTAGTGTTTTAAAAATTGTATATCTGTTGGCAGATAAATTCATGATCTAAAAAAATGTGCTTTGGGTAGTGTTCAGGTTTGTATTTTAATTCTCCCTTGCAAGAAGCCAAATTAAAAATAAAATTAAAAATAACTGAATTCTAGATCTTTGGTTTCTGAGTCCATCATAATTTATCTGTGGTATTTCTTCTAAGAAAAAAAAAAGAATGATTGACTAATTGTCTCTTCCAGGCTGCACTGTTTGAGGCATTTACTTTTACTTTAACATCACTCAAACAATCTGTTGCTATAGAACAAATCACCCAACATTTATTGTCTTAAAATATCTTTATTATTGATATCTCTTTCTGGGCTGTGTTCACTGGGGCAATTCTTGCTCGTGGTCTCTCATGAGGCCACAGTCATCTGGACGTGCAAGATGGCCACTCACATGGCTGGTAGTTGGTTCTGGCATCAGCTGGGGCTTAGCTGGACTGTTTTTCAGAGGACCCACACATGCTTCTCTATATGAATTAGGCTCTGGCTTCCGAGAGCAATCATGTCAAGAGTGAGCGTCATGAGAAGCCCAGGTGGAGACTACAAAGCTACTTATGATCTAACCTCAGAAGTGCCAAGGGCATCACTTCCACTGCATTTTATTGGTCAAGAAACTGACAAAGGCTTGCCCAGATTTAACAGGAGGGAAATAGACTCTGCTGCTCACTGGGAAGTGTATCAGTCACTAGCAACAGAACCAACAGGACATGTGTATATGTATGAAGTGTGTGTGTGTGTGTGTGTGTGTGTATGTGTGTGTGTATTATCTACATATAAAGAAATTTATTTCAAAGAATTGGCTCACACAAATGTGGGGGCTGGCAAGTCCAAAATCTGTAGGGCAGACTGGAAGGCTATTAACTCAGGCAAGAACTGATGTTGCAGTTTTGAGTCCATACTCATATCTACAAAATACCTTCACAGCAACATCTATACTAGTGTTTGAACCAACAACTAGACTCCATAACCTAGCCAAATGGACACACAAAATGTAGATAACACAAGAAGTATATCAAAGAATTTTTGTAATCATCTTAAATTTGCTGTAGTTATCATAAGAAATACTTTAACAAGAGTAAAATTTTGCTTCTAAGGCAAAAAGATTTTGCTTCTAAGCAACTTCAGACCCTGAGAAATTATGTTGACCTCAATTAGGACTAACTAAATCAAATGCTTATCTCGGATATGGTAAGAAGACTGTTCCACTAGTCTGTCTCCTCCTAATCTAAGACTCATCTCTTGATGTTCAGAACTGATATTTTATATATAATTACATCAAGACCACTACTGTTTAACCAAATTTAATGTCTATGTTACTCTCTGACTTTCCTTTTTTAGAATCTGGCTACTCTATTATTTTCTCTTATATTTCTGTTTTTTTTTCCTTTCTCTTAGAGGTATTTTGTCAACATTAATATATTATACTTAATATCCTCCTGCCCATAAAGGAATAACATCTATTTATTTGGAATATATCTCAATTTATATCACTTTATATCCCAATTCAGCAACCTATATTTGTGCCTTTTTCAGCATTATGCACATAACTACAATTTTTTGTTATATATTCAAATGAGATTTGACCTGTATTCCACATTCCTCTGAATAAACAGACTTGGCTAGTTTATTTACTTTTTCTACCATGACTATCTCCCTTCCTACTATTAGTTTTCTAATGGTGACTGGTTCATTGACAATATAATCCTCTAGGGTCATGTAAAAAAATGCAAATTCCTGGACCCTTTCTTTGATGAGTGAAGCAGAAAGTATGGAAGTTAGTTGCAATCTGCATTATTTTAACAAGCAGCCTTGAGATAATAACTTCCCTAATCAGAGCTCATCTTTAATCATATTTATTGCTTTAGGAGAAAACTGAGCCTCTAACCTCAATATTATCATCTATTCCACATGAGTTTATATGTCATTTAATTGATAGCCTAATTTTTCCGATTGGATTCCCCTTTTCTTCAGCCTCTAATAGAAATTTTCTGTCTTTCAGGCCTTTACTAACAGTAAGATATTCTTATAACTTCTGTCTACTGCCAGTCCACATAATTGAGATGTTTTTTTTATGGCACTCTCAGCTACTGGTACCAACAACTGTTTCAGTTTGGTACACAGAAGCATACCAGGTATAAGGAATTTATTATAGGTATTAGATTTTACATGATTTATGGCAATAGAGTTTCAAATGTGGGAGAAAGTTTGAGGATCAGAGAAATATCACTAATCAGTTCTAGTGTAGGGGAATGAGTCAGAGTTTGCTAGAAATCCTGGAAGCTATGCATATCATACTACCAGAATAGGACCACAAAAAGGCCTGATGTGGAAATCTTATGGAAGGTTGTTGGCTCTTTGTGACTACTGCCTTGCTGAGTTAGTTCTCATCTAAGTGGTGGTGATAGGTTTGGGGTCACTATTGGTTATTATGGCCAATACTGGGCAGAAAAGTTGGTTGCTGAGTAGAAAAGAAAGATAAACTAGAACCCATTAGTTCCTTGGTATCTGTCTCTCCTTGCTTCTAACCAGTGTTGATATCCAGAGTGTAATGACTGGTGCTTCACTTCCACCTCTCAATCTCATGTAACTTCACTTTTAGCCAACTCTAAGATGAAACCATACAGAGAAGAAGATTCTGGGAAATTAGGGAAATATTGCTCCTAATATAAACAATTTGACAAAAGAACAGTTTAGCACATTTCACCCCTTGTCAACTTGACATCCACCCACAGCTCTTTTCATCATATATAAGTTCCAAATAGATCATGCTTCTGACTAATATGCATCTGCCTCCTTTACAACTGAAAATAAGCTAACTTTCTCCTCAGTAGAGGTTTTACAAAGCTCCACTATATTTTTTTTTTATGATTGATGTTCATTTCTTGCCCAATGTTGAGTTTATAGAAACAGCCTCCTTCTAATATTTTTCTATAAATAAGTTTTGTAAAGATCCTGGAATAGACAGGAAAATTATTTATAATCTCACTATTGAAACTGAAGAGCTTTGTGAATTTGGCATACCTGTTTCTGATAATTTTCCAGTGAGATCTATTATTATATATATCATGAATTAATGATAGGAACATATTTAATTTGCCATTCAATTTAATATTAAATTATAACTATGTTTTCAGGTTGTTACATAGACTTCCTAATAAGGCCTGCATAGTATTCTACTTAGTAACTACGCCATCAATTAACTCACTTCCATTCTACTGCTGAATATTTATATTGCTTCCAATTTTTCATAGGTATAAACAGTCCCATGTAGTCAAATATAATGCATTCCTAGACAGGTCTATTTAAGTGAAATGCATGAAATTTGTACAATATGCTTATAGTTATAAGGGGAAGTCTATTCCCAAAAGCTAAAAATTTTATAAAATCCATAACTCTATTTCTTTTAATAGAATGTGTTTCCCACAACTATTCACAGAAAGCTTTTGTTCTTTTATTTGCAACAGAATACTGTCAACTAGTTTAATTCTAGTGAGTGACTAACTGAAGCCAAAAATTTTCTGATTTCTTCTTTTTTGTAATTTTATTACATTTGTAGTAGTATTTCTATGTGTATCAGCATTTTGTTTTCACTAATGTTTACATTCTTTATAAAATAAAAGTAACATTCTATATCAAAATAATTGCATAAACATTGCTGAAGAGAAAAACATGATGGCAACACTGTCAAATATAAATGTTTCCAAGTCCAAGAACAAAGCAATGGCTTAAAATGTTTACTTTTCAGCTGATGTATGGAAGTATTGTGTAATTAGAATAGAAGTATTAGAGTAGGAGACTAGGAGACAAAGTTGTTGGGGCTTGAAGATGGATGCAAGCGTTAAGGTAAACAACCCTCAGGCAGAAGCTAACTATAGGGGCTGATAACCACAGGCAAGACCTGGCTTCAATTAGCTTGTTAGCTCTCTCTGTCACCACAAATGAACTTTGGCTGACTACAATATCATTTGCATTGCAGTTTTAAAATTTCTCCGCCATTGAAATCACCATGACAGTTCTGAAACAACCATATAAAGTATGAAAATGAAAGGGAACCCAATTCTAGGAATTACTACTCAAATTCTTATAAAAGCCAATCCTTAGCCTTGAATATTCCTCTCCTTAATTAGTAAGACTTCAAGAGACCAAAAACCACTTCCTCCCAGTGCAACTGCTCTTTTTCAAGCCTGCATGCACGTTCTGGCTCTCTCTTTCTCTCTGTCTCTCTCATGTACTTTTGCTTTCAATAAAAAAAAAAAAAATGGTGCTTGCTTGGCTTATGTGGTGCATCCTGAAGTTATTTTCTCCTGACAGTCATCAAGAACTTGTAAATATCTCCATTCAGAGGCCATGAACAGAAGTACTACGGAAGTTGAAAGTATGAAAAGTCAGGTGTTTCTCTAGAAAGTGCCAAAGACTTTTCATGCTTATAAGCTTTCCCATAGTTTGGAACTCGTTAGGTTAAATAAATGGTTAAAAAGTATGAGCATTTTATGATTCCATAAATGCAAATTCAAAGGGGAGGCATATAAATTAGTGTAGTGGCTAGAAGTAAAAATCAGGAAAGTTCATATGAACTAAACAAATGGTTGGTCGTGATCCTGAAAACACTGGCAAGTTCCTCATGGAGGTATAGGATCAACATGACCAGATTTGTTTTCAGAAAGATTTTTTGGCAGCTATGGCCAGTAGAAATTGGAGAAGCTAAAGAAAGACCAGTTAGGAAACTAACTGGTCATCATAATTCAGTAAGGATAAAATAAAGGGATAGGGTAGGGAAGAGGGGAAAGTGATAAGCAGTATTATAGAGGTCAAATCCACCATAACTGTGGCCTGTGAGTTTAGATGTGGGAAGTGGGAAATGAGCAGAGAGTCTAAATGATTTTCAGACTTTCATCTTGGGCAGCTAAATTCATGGTGATGTCATTCTCTAAGAGAGGAAGATTACAGGAGCAGAAGCTATTTCATTGGTATATATGATGGGTTTGGTTTTATCCATAATGAGTTAGACACACCTGTATGATATCTAAGGAGAAATATTCTTTAGATAGTTTGATGTATGAATATGTGAATGGAGTTGGAGAAATAAACTTGGGTAGTGTCATTGATAAGGAAATTAATCTTGAAAAGAATATTTGGATAACTCAGGGAAAATGTGCAGTAAAAAGAACAGAGGGCCTAGGGAGAATTGTGGGGAGCACAGACATTGTGTAACGATAGAAGGAATATATAATATCAAAGAAGGCACAGAAAAAGTATGAGGGGACGTAAAACTCTTTAGTATTTTATATATGCTATGTAGGCAGGCTTTCTATTAATAGTTTATGAGTCAGATAATATGTGCTTTTGTTCTGTTTCTAGGCATGTGGCCTTGGATACCTCACTTAATATCACTGAATTTTTATTTTCTCCTATGTAAGGTGAGACAATGGCTCCTGCTGCCTGGCTTACAGTTTTATGGCAGATAAGATTATATATGTTAAAGCATCTTGGGAACACTCTACAGCACCACGTAAATGTAATAATTTATTATTATTTTCTAGCTAATGACTTCTTTTACTTACTTTTGCACTTCCTTTCTACTAAATGGGATGTTAAGTAAGCTTATAATTTCATCTTTCAATTATGGGATTATCTATTGTATTGAAAGAAAATTTACTAAAAAAATTTATAAGACTTCCAAATAGTCTAGGCCATGAACTTCTAAGATATAGAACAGAGGACACATTAATTTTTTTAAAGACTTACTATAATATACTCCAAAGATCAAGCTGATATTGAATTGGTACTAAGAAAATCAATCTTTGGAAATCTGGTGATGTGCTTGGCATTGCTATGAAAACAATTGGAAGAAAATGGGGTTTCTAATTCAAGGTAGATGACTGAGTATTAATATAGTCTTAAAAGTATGGCCCACAGCAGGGATGCCTAGAGTCAAACTTATACAGTCAGTGACATTCGTCTTGCTACCTGCTTCCATGTTTTTACAGACTATCCTCCTGTGTCAATCATGTCTGCCTTTTCCCTATTTACTCCCATTCTAAGAAATTTTTCTAAACCTGAGGAATATAATATAATGTATTCATTCATTTTCAAATACTAAAATATGAATACATTAATTTTTAAAGGCACTGCTTCTCAGAAAGTAAATTGCGAACTACCCAGACTCACTGAGTTGGGTAATTTTGACACCTAACCCCACTGGAGAAGCACTGCTCTGAGAATATATTTCCTTAAAGAGGAATGCAAGAAGAATTTTCCATTACTACAAAAGAAATGAATGAAACATTGCTGTGTACAATGAAGATAGTGTTTGAAATAAAAAGCCTTGATTTTTTTTCTCATTGATTAAACATGCAGTTGTTCTTACCTTAGTCACCTTATCTCTTTGATATTCCCATTTGCCTATCTTTAAAACAGATACGTTAATAATAAAAAAATCTACTCAATCTCACAAAGTGGTTTTGAGCATCAAGAGAGAGAAATATTATTAGTCAAAGAAGTTACAAATCTGAAATAATATACCTATATGTCATTATCTTTATTCTAGTTAATGGTGAAATGTTGGGGAGGGAACATTTTGGAACTTTTTATATTAAATTATAAATTTTATTAATGCTCAAACAGCCTAACCTCTAGATAGCTATAATATATGAAAGCAAATACAACATATTAATTATACATATCTGAAACTATAGATTTGAGTTTTTATTATTATGGGTATATTTCAAGAAAAAAGCTTACGATTATCAGAATTTCTGGGTGCTGCTCAGCAAATATTTCCTGAATGGATGAATGCATTTGGAATAGATTTATTTTACATTGTTAGCACAGAGCTATTACTTTTTATTATATTTTCTAAAAATTTGTCATAAGAACAGAAACTATGAAGACTTTAATACCTTATTGATGTAACATCATGCAGGAGTATTAATATCAGTTTGACAGCATATCAATAATAATATGACTAATGTAGAGAAATTCTGCCTTGGGGTTTACGCAAAGATCACTTGCACTTTATTCTTATGATTTGAAGGGTCATTACCTATCAATGAAGTGAGCATATGTCTGTCAATAACATTGTTTATTCTTTTAAACAAACCCATAATATGCTTAAGGCGATCAGATCCATAACCATTCCACTCCTAAAGGGACAATTATTTTTCACTCCTATAGTTGAAGTTTTATTTAAATGCCTTCTAAAACAACATATAAGAGTTACTGAATATGATTTTGAAGTGAGTTTGATATAAGAAGTGAGTTTTCTTATCTTTGATTTATAGTGAGTATTGAATATTATCTAGCCTTTGAGTTTAGAGCTGAAATTGTCTGCCAATGAATATTAGTAAATACTGTAGACTCCCTTTTCTTCCTTCCTTTTGCCCATTCATTCATTTTTACTCCTATCATCAGTACAGCACATGTTGATTATCTTCTATGTGCTACAGAATGTATGCAGTGATGGAAGAGACTTCAAATCAGTGCTTCTCAACTGAGGGTGATTTTGGCAATACCTGGAGACGTTTTTGCTTGTCACAACTGGAGAAGTGTTATTGGCATCTACTGAGTAGAATCAGGGATGCTGCTAAATAAAAACGACACAACCAAATATTATCTATTTCCAAATGTCAGCAGTGCTGAGTGCTGGAGAAACCCTGCTTACTTAATTTCTCTCTTTATTTATTTGTTTTTATTACTTCATATTATGGAGGTACAGATATTGTTAGGGTTACATATCTTGCCCCTGCCCCCCATCCCCCACCCCGCTATGCCAGAGCTTCTAGCGTGTCCACCTCCAGGTGGTGCACACCGCACCCACGGTGTAAGTACATACCCTTCTCCTCCTCCCCCCTTCCACCTGCCCACTTCCCGATTACAGATTTTTTTTTCAGACATTTTGGTTACAATATATATCTTTACCTCTCCCTAAAAAGGGATAGAGGTAATCCCTTACCCCCGACAATGCTCGCCACTTCCTTAAGATGTGGGTCTCCCTCCCCAAATCCCTGTTGGTATGCTCACAACGGATTATTACTCAATCCTAAGAAACGACAGTGAGCTGGCACTGTTTATGCTATCCTGGATTAAGCTTAAGCCTGTAATACAAAGCGAGACGACGCAAGATCTGGAAAATGGGCTACACATCTACTTGCCATCAAATTGGTACTGACTGACTAAAACTATGGTGCTCAAAAAACGGTAGTGTTCTCTCTTTATTGTACACTTAGTGTTGGCATCTTCTCTGCAACACCACCCACAGGAGCTTTCTTCCTGACCTCTCACAACTTCCAATATGGACTTTCCAATGACAACTATGCACAGTTTCCTTCTACATGTAGAAAGTATTGGAGTCTTTGGATTACTGCTTGGAGCTTTCTGTTTCTTTCATGGTCATCTTAATCACCTTGTGACAAATCATTGTTTTCTCTGGGTGTGATTATTGCGGTTTATTAACCACATTACTGTGATGACACTTTTTATCAAAAATTTGCATAGAGCCAGGCTCGGTGGCTTGTGTCCTTAAACCCAGCTACTCTGGAGGCTAAAGTGGGAGGATAGCTTGAGGTCAGGAGTTTGAAATACAGTGAGACCTCATCTCTACAAAAAATTTAAAAAATTAGCCAGGTGTGTGGTGCACACTTGTATTCCCACCTGCTCTTGAGGCTAAGGCAGGAGAATCACATGAGCCCAGAGGTTCGAGGCTGTGGTGAAGTATGATTGTGCCACTGACTCTATCCTTGGTGACAGAGTGAGAGCCTGCCAAAAAAAAAAAAAAAAAAAAAAAAAAAGAAGAAGAAGAAGAAGAAAGAAAGAAAAGAAAAAAGAAAAGAAGAACAAACAGACAAACAAAAAACCCACATGTAAAGGCATATTCCAAAGTTGTTAAAATGTGGAAAAATATGCATATTAGAATCAACAAAATACAGTATCTGTAAAGCATTTAGTAGAACTGTGCCTGGCACTGAGTATGCACAAAACATTCATTAGCACTTCAATCAACACATGTATAATAAACCACCAGTACGAAAACAGGCAGCACTGTTCAGAAGGAACTCCAGACTTGCAGCACTGCCAATATTCTTCTTCAAGAGGATTTTTTTCTTTTTTCTTTACTGACAATACTTCTATTCAGACATGTTTTAGAGGGTCACTAATGATTTGAGCATGAATATTGATTATGCTATTCTGTAATGAACCCATTGAAAAATTAAGTGCAGCCAACTAACTGGAAACATTTTTTGGGATGAGGAATTTTAGGTTGAAATGTCCTCAATTCACTTCTTTATCTTATTTGATTCCATGTTCTGTGTCATAGTAGCCTGATATATTTTCTTGACTGCCCTGTGTGAGAGTCAATCATTCTCACAGGCTTTCACACCATTCTTATGCACATCTGTTTATGTTCCCTTCTTTGTATTGCACTTTAGTCTTTCTTTGGATGCCTTGTCCATTTTAATACAAACACCTAGAAAAAATGGACCAGATGTTAATGGTCTGTAAATACCTAGTATCTGGAACAATTTCAGGTACAGGCTAGGTATACATTTCATATTATACAATTTTAAGTCTCTTTTATGCCATAAGATGTAGAAAACATAAATATTTCAGGATCAGAAACTAAGCCAATTGGTGAAATAGTTATGTATTTTCTATTAATAAAAGAATTATTTAAGGTCAGAGTTCAGTGTGTTATATTGGAACATAGAAAGCATCTCAGTTCAGAAAAAACAAGACTTTCTGACCACACTTCTATCAGTCCCATATCCTCCTAAATTCTTTTTTTTTTTTTTTTTTTTTTTTTTTGAGACAGAGTCTCACTTTGTTGCCCAGGCTAGAGTGAGTGCCGTGGCGTCAGCCTGGCTCACAGCAACCTCAATCTCCGGGGCTCAGCGATCCTACTGCCTCAGCCTCCCGAGTAGCTGGGACTACAGGCATGCGCCACCATGCCCGGCTAATTTTTTGTATATATATTTTTAGTTGGTCAATTAATTTATTTCTATTTTTGGTAGAGACGGGGTCTCGCTCAGGCTGGTTTCGAACTCCTGACCTTGAGCAATCCGCCCGCCTCGGCCTCCCAAAGTGCTAGGATTACAGGCGTGAGCCACCGCGCCCGGCCATCTCCTAAATTCTTGAGTCAGAGTAAGCCTGAGCACTTCACTTCTTCCTTTGCTCCAATGTGGAGCTGGCTTCTAGTTTGTCCTCTGTCTTTCCCTTCTACATCTCATTTTGACATGTGGCTGAAGAAACTATTTATAGAAGACAAGAGTAATTTTAGAGGCTTAAACATTTTGCTAGAGATGATGATCAGATGTGTAAGCCAATCACAGGTGCAGTTAGAATCATGTCTGTAAAATCTAAGATGATGTCTTGAGGTCTACACCGGGCAAAGACGGCAGCACATGTGGACGATAATGGCAGGGATTCTATTTTCCTATCATTGAGCCCAGAAGGAAGAACAATACATTGCAATAACAGAAAGTTCAACCAAAGAGTTTGAAAACAAACAAACCAACAACAAAAAACTCCAATCTGTTCTAAGATTTTGAGAATGCAAGAATACACTCCTGAAATAGAGCTTAAGCCATTATGTATCCCTTCACCTATCAGAGGCGAGACTAATATTCACAGCTGCAAAAATCTTATCAGATAAGCTGTTTGGATGAAGCTCTTTGCCCACATTGGATCACATATCAAGGACAATAGCAAATGGCAGGCTGCTAACTGCCATCTGGTTTGCCGAACCCAATATATCAACAAACAATCTAGGAACAGAGCTCCCAGGTCTAGTGTTTTCCTGCTTATTCCAGTATCTTTTGGAAACTCAACCCTCTATCCAAAAATAGTAGTAAGAAAGCCAAAATAAAAACCATAGCAGAAGAAAAGGCATTACTAAGCTAGTTAGTAGATTTTGGGAAAAGGCTCAGGAGTTTTACATCCTAATTTATCTCCCTCTCTGAAAGAACATTTATTTTAATACCTCCAGATCCTGGGTTTTTATTTAGGCAGATGGTTGGAACATTACAATAATATATTAACAACAGATGCACACCTTTCCCTGGATTTCGCAGTGGGGAGGCTGCTGCCTCAAGAAATTGATGCAATTTAAAGCCTCTCACTTCCAGGTCATAGGTTTGAAAAATGCTGCTTTTGTTGTATCCAAAAATCATTACTATCTAATATGTGTCATGCATCATGAACTTAGTCCAGATATCCCACTGGTTATTAATAAGTAGCAATTGTAAGTAGACAGGGACCGATTTCTTTTTAAAAGGTGCCACAGTGAATTACTATTCAGGGTGGTGTTTTAAGTCGCCTTTAAGCAGAGACGTGATTTTGACTGAGGTTGACCAAATTCCATGGGTGTCTGTAGCATCTTTCCCAAGCACTTTTTTTTTTTTTTGTGACAGGAGAAAATAGATACCTTAAGTAGTAATTAGCTTTCTAAAAGGTTAGTTTACTTTTTAAGTGTGCCTTTCAAATGTTATTTCATGCTTAATATTAACAACATCTTGACTGGAAAGAAATAATAATTTGAAATACAGAAGAACTTAAGCCGTAAGTTATAGTCTCACAATCGAAAAAGTTTCCTACCTAGAAAATATTATTAATAGAAAATCTTGGAGGTTTGGGGAGAAAGACAGTGTAAAGACATTTCTTGCTGTTTTTTTTTTTTTCTTAAGATTATCTAAAATTGCGTGAAAGAGGACACGTAAGCTGATGTTGAACTGTTGGGGGCATCTTCCTCTGCAGAGTGAATTTCATTTACTTCTGCAATTTCCTACATATGTAGATTTTTAAAATTTTCCAGATTCTAAAAAAATGACTTTTTAGTGTGGATAGTTCTAGGAATTTAGTGTAGAAACTTGTACTGCCACCACCACAATCAGGACACAGACAGTTCCATCATCCTCTAAACCTCCCTTGTGCTGTCACTTTATAGAAACACCCTCTCCCACCCTTAACTTCTGACAAACCACCAATCTGCTCGCTGACGCTACCCTTGTGCCTTTTTGTGAATGTTTTTTAAATGGAACCATAAAGTGTTTAGCCTTTTGAGAATGGCTTTTCTTCACTCAAAATAACAACTTTGAGATCCATCCAAGTTGATGCATCTCTCCTTTTGCTTGCTGTATAGTATTCCATTGCATGACTGTGCTCCTTCACTCAATGAAGAACATTTGGATTTCTGGTTTGGGGTATTTATGAATAATGCTGCTATAAACATTCATGGACAGGCTTTTGTGTGAACATAAGTTTTAATTTTTCTAGGGTAAATACCTAGGGATAGGCTTGCTGGGCCATATGGTAAGTATATGTTTAACTTTGTTAGAGAGGTTCTGCTCTTTTGCACAGCCATCATTGCATTGCATGTGAGTTCAAGTTGCTCTGCTTCCTCTCCAGCCCTTGATATTGTTTGTAGTTTTTATTTTAGCCCTTCCGATAGGAGCTTAGTAAGGCCACATCATTGTTTTAATTTGCATTTGCCTAATAACTAATGATGTTGAACATCTCCATGTGTGTTTATTTGCCAATCTTTGTTTCTTCTTTGGTGAAATGTCTGTGCAAGCCTTTTACCCATTTTTCAATTTGGTTGTTTGTTTTCTTACTATGGAGTTTTGAAGTTCAGGATCCAAGTAATTTGTAATTGATTTCTCCCAGTCTTTAGCTTTTCTTTACATTCCCTTCATAGTACCTTTTGCAGAAGAAATCTTCTTAATTTTGCTGAAGGTTAATATCAATTTTTTTTATTAATCTTGGTTTTGGTGTTATATTTAAGAACTATTTACTTAATCCCAAGTAAAAAAGATTTTCTCCTATGTTTTCTTTTAAATATTGTATAGTTTAACCTTTTACAGTTAGATCTATGATCCATTGTAATTTAATTTTTGTGGAATGTATGAAGGTTACATGAGGTCCATTTTATTGCATGAGGATGTTCTAACACCATTTGTTGTAGAGACTATTCTGTCTCCATTGATTTGCCTTAAACTTAGGTCAAAAATTAATTGGCATATTTGTGTGGGTCTATTTATGGACTTTCTAGTCTGTTCCACTGATCTGTGTCTCTAGTTCTTGACTAACACCACAATGTTTTGATCACTGAAGCTTTATAATAAATCTTAAAATTGTAAAGTGCGAGTCTCCCAACTCCCTTCTTTTCCAGAATTGTTTTGACTATTCTAGGTTTTTTTTTGCCATTGCATATCAATTTTAGAATCATCTTGTTTATAACTATAAACAACAACCCAGCTGGATCAACTAGCTAATGAAGATAGCCCCTTCTTTCTTCTCTTATTAGTTAGCATAATTAACTGATGAAAGAGTCTAGCTGGGGAGAGACCAAGGAGAAATTAGCCTTGCTCAAATTGACGAGTTTGGAAAGAGAGGTACACTTGTTTCTAAGCTATCCCAGCTTGGGCTGCTGAAGTATACAACTTGCTCGTTCACATGGTTATTTCAGATCCCTTCCTCTTGATTTTCTTTGAAATAACAAGTAAAGGATCTTGACAGACACTCAGTGGTACCCAAGTCTTAGTTCGATAGTGCTAAGTTATTAGCATCATGTATATGAGCAAAACACAAAGCTCGTAAGATTTTTCTACCATGGCATTAGAGATTAGAAATTATTAGTGGACTAATGGTGTAGTAAGAGCTATCATAGTATTTTTCCTTTTATCTGCTTTGTCCAATGAACAGGTCTGTTTTCTTTTGTAGTGCCTGGTTCTAGAGTATGTTTAGTTTGCTTGAAACATGACATGGCAAAGGAGACTTGAAATAGACTGGAATTCTCAGCTCAGTAGTCATTTGGGGATGTATCAGCAAGACGAGATATCAGCAGAATAAAGGTAATATTTGTTAGAATAAAGCTGGAATATAGTAACCACTCTCTGTGTGGTACATCAGCCATCTCTTCTGCTCTACTTTTTTTTTTTTTTTGAGACAGAGTCTCGCTTTGTTGCCCAGGCTATAGTGAGTGCCATGCTGTGGCATCAGCCTAGCTCACAGCAACCTCAAACTCCTGGGCTTGAGCAATCCTCCTGCCTCAGCCTCCTAAGTAGCTGGGACCACAGGCATGTGCCACCATGCTGGGCTAATTTTTTCTATATATTAGTTGGCCAATTAATTTGTTTGTATTTATAGTAGAGATGGGATCTCGCTCTTGCTCAGGCTGTTTTCGAACTCCTGACCTTGAGCAATCCGCCCGCCTCAGCCTCCCAGAGTGCTAGGATTACAGGTGTGAGCCACCGGCCTCTTCTGCCCCATTTCTGACATTCTCAGCTTCACTTGTCTGGGGGTCCAGCTACTGCTGTGGACTCTGCCCAACTTTACACAGATGCGATCTAACAGTGTCTCACCTTATGCCATCTCTCTCTCACCTCTGCTTTGGGGCTTCCCTGTTCACCCAGAGGCACGGACACTGAAAGATTCTGAAAGTCAGCAACAGTTAATGCTGTGTGTTGCAAACGCTTTGATTGGTAGGAGCTAGTAGCGAATTATCTCCCTTTCCCCTTTCTCTGAGTACTCAAAGGATGGTCCTGAGATGTGGCTTGTATGGTTTCTCGAGGAAGATCCTAGGAAATCAAGCAATTGATTATATTTCTTGGCAGCCGACTGACAACACATTTTCACATTAGTTCCCCCTCCATCCATCCCTGCTTCACTCCCTTTGTCTTCCCTTCTGTCCCCAGTTCTAGCTATGTCTAATCTTCTATTTTCTAGAAAACTTTGGCCAAGACAGAAAATAACAGCATTACCTAATTAAGAGGCCCATGTGAAATATAATAAAATATGAGGTAAGCATTTCCAGTTGAATATGAATACTAAATTATTATGTTTAGTTTACTGCAATGAAATCTTTTTGCTTCACTTTTCAAATTTAATTTCTATTTCCCCTTTCCAGTGCTACACACTCAAGAGGACTCTGGTCTTCTGCCTTTTAACAGGGATGAGCTCAGGGAATCTGTGCTAAATAAAGAGTTGTTAATTACTCTTGGGTTGTTTTAATAAAAACTTAAGCAATACATAATATGGAGGTAAAATGGTTTTTTATGTCTTCTCAGACTTACAGATTTACACTACAAAGAAAATTTATAATATCCTTAAAATAGTCCTATGTTGTAGTCAGGGAGACAGGTTTATTTATCTTGTAGAGGTTGGTAATTGCGGTTCAGGGAGGCAAAGTTACTTACCTTAGGTCACAGGGGAGATAATTGTTAGACCCAGAGTCACGATTCTACCAAAATTTTGTTATTTTCTCTTTGTCTTTTTTATATTGGGAGTTTGAAATCACTGGATCTTGGAAATAAATAAATTAACTTTGCATCTATGGGTAGCATCTCTAACACAGTCTAATCTTTCAATTGATGTTAATTGTCAAAAGTTTTGTAGTGTCTATAATGTAACATACATAATATGTGACAATGTGAACTTGAACTGAATGAATCAACTCTATAAGAGAAGCAAGTTGTATTTTACCCAGGCTTTCATTTCAACATTTCCTGTGTGCTTTTATAAGTGCTTATTATTCTAAGTACATCTTCCTTGTTTATTTAAAAAATACATTTTTTAAAGCTCTTTGCCTCCCACCTCCAATCCTTACATATCTTCATTAATGATTTCATTGGAATAAACTATGAGATGAACTAGTTTTTCAAATAAAAGGAGACATTTCTATTACGTTTAATGAACATAGTATTATACTGCAATAAGAAAATTTATGTCCACAGCTCAAATTTGTGCTCACATTAATGAGATATATAAGCATAATCAACACATGAAATGCACATATATTATATATAATATGCATAATGTATACATAGCTATATAGTTTTTATATTTATAATTTTACATATCTGAACTAATCTTTGTACTATAAAAATTAAATGGTATTAATATAGAACATTTAAAAAGATTTTCGGCAATCAAGCAAGTTAAATGAAGATAAAGTATTTCTTGACTGTAGTATGCACCACATTTTCTTTTTTCTCAGTGGTTGGCATCTGCTTTTCACCATGAGGTTTCTCAAATGATAGTTGAGGTAATAATTAGTTACTGCTTAGGTATCAACAAATCCTACTTCAATACTTTCTGTATGTACAATAAAGGGGAAACCGAAATTTTTTTTCTGTGTCAACATTCTCACTCCTCGTAGTTCATTAAATCAAGATGATATAAATCCCTGAAGACTGAAGTACAAATTTTAGAGCTGTATTGATTTAACCTTCCCTTTGTAAATATTTCATAGTTCTATAATGTGCAAATGCAGTCAGACACAGAACAAAGGATTGTACTTTTCTTTTAGTATGCAGAGGGGGTAACTGACAGCTTTTATTATACCATTTAGAAAATAATACATATGAAAATGTGTAAGGATATTTTGTCATTATTATGGATGTCAGAAAGAATTGATGAAAGATTGTTTTTAAAACAAGATTTTTTGTAAAGAATACTTTAAATGTGTCATTTTTCAAAATATAAATCCATTTACCTTTTATAATTTAATTTTTTCTCTTACTATGTTTTGAAATTATTTATTGGTTCTTTTCAAGTAAGAGGCTCTTTTTTTATTTTGGCCTTTTATTTCTCCCTCATTGACATTGTAGAGAAACTCAGGATTTAATTGTTATATTCAAGTTACTTCTATAGCACCGCACTGTGAAATCATGTTGGTATAAAAATAAATATTTCATTGAAGGATCCATCATGTAATAAGTTACCTTTCTCATTTAAGGGTTGGAAGTAAGGCTGTAAAAATGACAAATATGTTATATTACTGTTTAATGTTTTCTCTTTTTAAGTTTTATATAAAAATAAAGCCATAGTCGACACAGAAGTTTTTTATGAATATTAATATATTGAGATGTAACAAAATTAGTTTTCTCCTGCCATAGAAATGACATTAAAAAGAAGATGATTATTTCTTCTTTCAATACTTACTTTGCTAAGAAAAAGGCTTAGAAAATGGATCTATGGGTGAATGATAAGGGACTGGCATTATAAGTTATCAATGTGACCTGCTTTCATTAAACTAAAAGTTTAATAATTTACCACACACGCATACACACACATTTTGGGAAAAGAATATTATGAACTTTTATAAACTAGCATCTTAGTGCACTGAAACAAAAATTCAATCTACACCAAAGCAAATTGTGTTCAAAATTCTGGAAATACAGTGATGAGGTTCCCTTATAAAGACAGTTTCTATGTTCAGGGGCCAGGACTTTTCACTAGAGGGCAAACTTTAATCATACAGATAGACTTTTCAGTATCTAATCTGTGCTGAGTTGTCTCATAAAATTTTCCCATGAAAGCACAATACAGTTATGTAAAAGGAAGGCTAATTGTATTCAGTTTCCTATACTCTTAAAGACTGTATAGCTAGCTTTTATTCCCATATCAGTGTTGTGTGTGTGTATGCTGTGTTGTATGTGTGTGAATGTACACATATATGTGCAATACATGATGTTGTACCACATAATCTCATTTACAGTGGGTTTATTTTCTTGGAGATGGTCTAGGCTGCACTTAAGTCAGTATTTCTGATTATTCCCTCATACTGCTTTCTGTAGATGTCTATATTTCTCATCACACATTCAGTTAAAGCCTAGTGAAAGTACAGCTATGCACAAATGTTCCTCCAAGCCTGTCCTTTGATCACTGAATATGCACATATTAAATCTTGTCACTTGGGAATCTTAGTCACTTTGCTACGTCAAAGGCCATTTTTTCTTAGTTATTTTTAATCCTGTCCCCAGTAAGTATTTCCAGGTCAACCCCTGGCCATCCATTCTCTCAGCCTATTATAATAACTAAAACGTGGGTATTTATTTCATTCAACGAGTGTTTCGTGAGCACTTAATCACTTACAATGTGCCAGATACATCCCCTCAATGTAAGTCTGGGCGTAGAAAGACACATGTTTCCAGAGCAATCTGCTTTACTTACCTGTACATCCCGCCCAAGTTTTAAAACATAGTGCTTAGGCATGATGTAGTCACTTCTTAGAAGATGTAAATGACTTTATCTGGGAACTTGGAAAACAGGTATCTATGAAGAGAGGGAGACAAAGTAAAGGGAACAGAACATTCATACCGAATCTGTTTATTTCATTTACTCAACATACAAATAAATGTAAAAAAAAAAAAAATCTATTGAATGCCCTCTATGTATCAGGCAATTTCTAGCCATTTGGGAACTGTGAAGAATGAACAAAACAGACAAAAATACTGTCCTCCAGGGGCTCACATTCTACTGGGGGAAATAGATAATAAACATATGAACCAATAATTAATTTATATGGTATGGTTTGGAGGTTATAGGTCCTATGGAAAACAAAAAGAAAATTTATTCGATCAGGATAGGGGCAATCAGGCGTGCTTGTGGGCTGATACAGTTTTCATTTTCACGTGGATACTCAGGACAGATCCCCTTGGAAAGATGAGCTGTGAGCTGAGACTTGAAGGAGGTGAGAGAACTAAGCAAGAGGATATTTGAGGAAGCGGAATTTAGGAAGGAGAAACAGCCAGGGCAAACTGGAGGAGACACACTAAGGCCAGTGTGGTTGTGGAGATGCTGAGTGAAGTAAGGGATGGAATAGATTATAAAAGGCCAGTTACTGACTCTATTTAAGTGTAAAGGAACCTTGTGGATGCTGTGCTGAGAAAAGGCCATCAAGGGAGAAGGGCAGGGACAGCATAGGAGGAAGGAGGCTTGCAGGCACCCAAGCGGGAGATGATGATGACTCAGACCTGGTATTGGCAGTGCAGGTGGTGGCAAGTGAACAGATTCCAGATATTTTGAACATGTCCAATTATCTTGACAGTAGAGTGTGAAAGAAAGTGAGGAGTCAAAGATGATGTCACAGCTTTGGCTGAAACAATGGTGAAGATAGAGCCACCAAAAAGAAATTATAGAAGACAATTTTGCAGGTAGAGCAGATTTGGGTAGGGAAGGGTTAGGAGTTGAGTTTCAGACAACTGAGTGGAGAAATAAAGAAAACTAGCTGGATGTGGGGATGTGAGTCTAGACTTCCAGAAAGAAGTATAGGCTAGATACATCAATTTGTGATTCATCAGCATATGGAAGACATAAGTGAAATAAAGCAGATATATATATAAAATACTGCATGATCTCACTTATATGTGGAATCTAAAAAAAAAAAATAAGGTCAAACATATAGAGTTAGAAAACAAAACAGTGGTTACCATGATTGAGGAGCAAGGAGGAACATGGGGAGATGTAGGTCAAAGGATACAAAATAGTAGATATTAGCAAGAACAAGTCTAAAGATTTAATGAACAACATGAGGACTGTAGTTAATAAAATTGTAATGTCAAGATCCTGATTGCTGTAGGGAAAAAAATAAAATTGTGACATATTAGTGATTTTTGTTAAATGAGTAGATTTTAGCTCTTCTTGTCACCAAAAAGTAACTAGATGATGTGATTTATATATTAATCTGCTGCACTATAGTAATCATTTAGCTAGCTATCTGTATTCCCAAATACCATTTTAGAAACCTCAGATGTATACAATAAAATTTAATTTTTAAAAAGCCATTTAAGTTGAATGAAATTACTCATAGGAGTGAGTATTGCTAGAGGCAAGAAGTAGTAAGTAAAATGTTAGACCACCCTGACGTTGGCAGGTTGGGGAAAGAGACTTCTCCAAAGAAGATGGAGAAGATCAACTATAAGAAAAACCAAGATAGTGTTTTGCCCTGAGAGGTAATAAAGTCTATCAGGAAGGAGTGATCAACTGTCATACATACTGCTGATAGGTCAAGGAAGAAGAGGACTGAGGTTAATATTTCAAATAATTGGGAAGTTTCAAATAAAAGCTCTTAAGTGAATTTCTTTTATTTATTTATTTATTTTATTTATTTATTTTTTATTTTAGCATATTATGGGGGTACAAGTGTTAAGCATATTGCCCATGCTCCCCCTCCCCCCTCAAGTAAGAGCTTAAAGCGTGTCCATCCCCCAAACATTGCACATCTTACTCGTTTGGTTGTATATACCCATCCCCTCCTCCTCCCACTCACCCTCCCGACACCCGATAAATGTTACTCCTATATGTCCGCTTAGGTGTTGATCCATTAATACCAATTTGCTGGTGAGTACATGTGGTGCTGGTTTTTCCATTCTTGAGATACTTCACTTAGTAGAATGGGTTCCAGCTCTATCCGGGAATATACAAGAGGTGCTATATCCCCATTGTTTCTTAAAGCTGAGTAGTATTTCATGGTACACATATACCACATTTTATTAATGTGAATTTCTTTTCTTTGCAAGATAAAGGCCAGAAATTTTTAAGTGGCAGTAGCACTATCAGCATGAAAAACACATCTTTAGAATCAGATAGATAAAGGCTTGGGTTCCAGCTGTGTCCCCTGTTAGTTTGTGACTTTACAACACTCACATAGCCTTCAAGAGCCTCAATTTTCTCCTCTGTAAAAAGTAGTTAATACCTACTTCATAAGGTGATTGGCAGGATTAAATATTTAAGTCCTGGTCTTCTTCCTGACGTAAGATGAGTGTGACACATGATAGTTGTCACAATTATTGCAATTATAGTTATATTATTAGTCAGGCTGCTTCATATACAGTCCTATCCCACCTATGCAATTGTTCACTATGATCCAATGTGGTCTTTTGGGTCCAAAGTTACTGCCCATCATCCCCAGAATATCCTTTGTGCTTTTTCTCTTCCACTGTTAGTCAATGTGTTTTCCCCAGGTTAGAATACCTCCCATTCATCTCTGACTATCAGGATCCTACCCATTCTTCAAATCCTTGCTCATGTCCTATTCTCTTCCGGGAAGCTTCCTTTATCATCCCAGCCAGATGCAGCTTTAATCGCCTCTGAACTAATCTAACACTAATAACTGCACTATCAATCTTCCTTCAATACATACTGCATCGAGAAGACTAATCTGTTTACATGCTTTATCTCCCCAAACTACAGAGTGAGCTCTAAGAGATTGGAGATTCCTGGGCCTTCTCAGAGGCACCATTGCAGTAATTCACACAGTCCCTTGGCATTGGTTGACAGTTGGTAATGTTGCTTGTCTGGTGTTGGTTTCATACCTGGACTCTTCTTTTGAGAGTCAGAATTTAGATCTTTTTCTACAGTTAGGCAAAGCACCTTTGGAAATTTAGATGTCTTTTAAACATGTTTGGATGGTCAGGAAAAAAATGCTGTGAGAACTTAAGTGAGTAACTATACTTCTCAGGGTTAACAGTCATAGTAACAGGGTGATCTCTAGGACTAAATGAGAAAGTACACGTAAAGTATCTGTTAATAAAAGATACCCAACACAGATAAACACTAAAAGTAATTGTTTGCTATTGTTTTTTAAAGCACATTTTTATATAAACGTTGTGTTTCTGCAATATGGGTATTTCAGATCTAGATTTAAGTAAAATTCATTAGGGTCCTTGCATTTGCTAGGCATTGTCTTGGTGCTTTCTTTGATGTTAACACATTCAATCCTTAAAACAATCTTGAAAATTTTTTTCTTTTTAAATAAATGACCAATATGAGTTTCAGAGTGCCTAAGCAACCTGCCCCATGCCATACACTTAATGTCTCCAGAATCCAAGTTAAACATTTTTTCATTTGCATTAATAATTCTAATACCAATACTTAACAAGCACTGAATTCTTATGGGGCATTATACTCACTTAATCATATCACTGAGCCCCAACAATACACCTGTGAGGTAGTTGTCAATGACTACTGAGAAGAAAAGTCAAGTCCTTCCCCTTAGACCACACAGGTAGTCATTGAAGAGCAAGGATTTAAGTCCAAATGATTCTAAAGTTAGTGGTTGTCCTACTCCTTTACCACAGCCATCGTTTCAGGGGCTTATTCCTACCAATTTGAGTAGGAGAACACACATATTTTGTTTCAATGTGACAACACTGTAGACTTCTCCAAAATGACACTGCAGACTGTTCCCCCCGGCTAGGAAACACTGGTCTAAGATCTCTTGTTTTGGTTTTTCATTGAACTGCTCATTGAATCCTGAAATGCCTTCAGCATATTTAACTCCGTGTTCTTCTTCTCTTTCTTTGCTCCAGTAACTCCCACGTATTCTTCAAGCCTTTGTATGGCCAAAATCTCTCCCGGGAAGCATTTCCTTCCATCTCCATGCTTAGTAGGTAGTGTATTTTAGATGTGTGCTCTGGGCAAATCTCTATCACCCACAAATCACAAAGTTTTCCTATCCTTTTCCTCCACTAAATTAGGTCCTCAAAGTTCTAATCATCACAGAGCCTAGAACATGGAAGTGCTCTAATAAATTTGTCCAGTGAGCAAATAAAAATTACTTCTGCCCAGCATATTTTACTATTTCTCTACAGTGACTCATTCTTAAGCAAAAACAATTTCTTTTCTCTACTATTGAGATCATGCTTCTCCTCAACTTCCCACTCTCAAGTGGTTCTCCACCTCCTCCACATTGAGAACAAGAATTTTATTTTGTTTAAGGAGCTTTTATCAAATCATTCTGAATTTCCCACGTCTCCTCTTTATTCTTAAGCCACCACCTCTGCTCATTCCAGCTTTGGCAAATGACATTTTCTCTGAAACTGAGGTTTGCCCCTTTTTGTTCTAATCTAAATTCCTGGTTGCTTTTATCTCTGGGCAATCAATATGTATATTTTTTAGACCCCAAAATCAAGTTACTGGATTAACTATAAAGTCCATGTCCCTAACTCTCATGAATGAAATATCTCATATATGGAAAATCTCAAATGCTAGTGCTGGGATAGTCCAGCTCTCCTCTGAATCTGAGGATAAGGTACAAGGGTGTGGTTAGAATGATCTCTGCAACTATATAATCCCTAGATGGTGATCTCCTTTGCTGCCACTCTAGGCTAGACTATTTGAACTTGCCAAAAAGCTTAGCTCTGTTCTGGGTGAATAGGGACTAAATATTATCTATCAATGTAGTTTCAATAATCTTACAAAAGTCTCTTCTCCTAATTAGAAGCTTAAAAAAAAAACAAGATTGGAATTGACTACTGGTAGTAGACACCATGGCAAAGCACCCGGCAGGGACTCGACATATGGCACCTTTCTGCAGAGAATATCACTGCATTATTGCTGCTAGAGACACGTAAGAGGCACTATAGAATATTGACGAGTGACCAGACTTTGTTCTCTATCAGACCCAGTTTCAAGTCCTATTTCTGCAATTTCATAGAAGCTATCATTTTAAATAAGATATTTAACTTCCCTGAAGTTTAATTTACTTATCTTTAAGTAGATAATCATAGTGCCTTAACTTTGACAGCACACGTATGGTATGACAGTGGCCGCATACAGTAGGGGCTCAATTAAGAAGTGAATGGTGCAAATACACATTGTGTGGCAGCTTATAAAAGCACATTTACATAAACAAAACAAACCTTGGGGAAAGGTTGTTCCCTGCCTCCACTAATGCACTGGGAAATCTGGTTGCTTTTTAATTGGCACCCCCTTGAGACTGAGTGCTATCCATGACAAGAGATGATTTATAATCATATTTTTATCATAGGATCTAGTAGAGCTAATGAAACACAGTAAATTTTCGGTGATATTCTTTAAATTGAACTTTACAGAGTGTCAGTGACTTCTTCAATGTCCCTTAGCAAGCAAGTTGCCAACTTAGTATGGGATGCCCATAGGTCGTGAAGTCTGGTGAGCTTGCCAGCGGTTGTGTATTTTAGTAGCGCGCTTATGACCACTGGTGGTTCAGAACTTAAAATAAATTGATCAGTTTTAGATATAATTTCAACTAAAAATTTCTATCCTTTTAGCTCTATAGTCTTACCAAATATGAGCTCTTAAAGTCAGGGATAAGAATTAAGAAAATGCATTAAAGGATGTAGAATCTACCCTTTTAAAGGCACTATAGAGTGGCTTTGTAGAAGCAGTTCCTTCTTCAGAGAGCCGAAGAGTACAGCTGGAGTGGTATTTAGCTTAAGGTCTTGGTAGTTCATTTCTCTGGCTCTGTGGTGTAATTACTGAGTTGGATACTCTTCCTACATTGGCTGCGGCAGGGATAATGTTTGCAAACTTTCCATTTATGTGGCTTGAGGTCAGAAAGAAGTTCTACAGATTTCCTTTTGATATTCCTTATCTCTAGGCAGATCCTTTCCATTCATGGGTATATTTTTCTTCAGTGGATATCAGTTGAGGAACATAGATGTTAAGTGACTCATTTTCACCCCAGAGAACATCTCCCAGATTTTAGAATGCAACGTGATAAATAAGGATCAACAGACTTTTTTTTTCCCCTAATAGACAAAGCCAAGCTTTTAGTAACTTGACATCCTTGAGCACCACTGCATTACTTGAGTTGATTTCTTGAACTCCCCAATTAACATGAAGGCATTAAAAACATCTAGAGAGTATATTGTGGTTCAAAAATGGGAGAACCTGAGTCATGAAATAGGATAAAATCTAAATTATAGAAAATAAATCTCTTTACTGTTTGAAAGATACAACATATAAACTATTACCAGCTGTCATAGAATGACTATGTTTAACATGGGCTGTGTGCAGCTCAGGCAAGACCCATGAAAAATGCTGAAATTACAGCTTAGTTAAATGATGGTGAACAGGTTTTAAAATGATTGGAGGGAGCTTCCAGGAGTACTTAGAAAAAACAAAAAAGATCTTGAAGCTGCTTTTCTCCTAGTGGGGGAAAGTGCTATGGGGAAGAAGCAAGGTGTACACAGTGGGTGCAGGAAGGCGGAGTGACAACATATGGACTACTGGTTTGCCATGGTGAACCTGGGCAAAGCCTCTCATTAGTTTTGGAGAGAATGCATTCTTGCAGAATTTATCTAAATATATTCTGGATATTTCCTTAGCTATCTTCATAATTATGCTCCCATAATTTATTGTAACTCTCCTGTTTCTCAGATTCAATTTGAGACAGATATCTGCAATATGCCATCTAAATGGGGAGTAAATTATAAGTACTGCTTATCTTTTCTAGGACTTGCTGATAACAGGAGCAGACTTGGGCAGCCTTCTCTCTCTCTCTCTCTCTCTCTCTCTCTCTCTCTCTCTCTCTCTTTCTCTGCCTCCTGATGGAATCCCTTTGGCAGCAAGTGAAGCACATGCTTACACATTGCACTTTCTTTATAAGAGTTACCTGGTAATAGCAGAAGGCTGCTCTTTGTACTGTTTGAGCATCTCCCAATAAAATATCAGATACAAGTATTACAAGGCCATATATTAGAATCTCTGTTTTAGGAGCTCGCTGGCTCTGAGCTACTCTAAAGAAATAATAATTGTGTTTTTTTTTTAGCATAAGTTCCCTCAAGTCATTTTTAACTATAGCTTAAATCATAAAGATCCAATATGGACTTCTCTACCAGGTCCTCTCTGTAACAGTTTTCAATATAATATAATATAATATAATATAATATAATATAATATAATATAATATAATATAATATATTTGTACATAGTTGCTTCAGGGACCATTCCACAGTCTGCCACCAAATTTAACAACTGACACAAAGCAAAGATTCTTACTTTAGAGGTTGACTTCCCAAAGGTGCTTGTGCTGTGGACCACAGCTTTGCATTTTTAGACTCCTGTGATAAATGTGCGTGCCCATGATTAAAAAGCAATCAATGTTTGCATTTCTAGTTTCCCTTAGAAATCTCCCGTTTCTAATTTCTCCTTGTCTTTTCTTTCCTCCTTAAGTTCTCCCTTCCTGAGTCAGTTAGTCAAGAATAAAAACTACACATCATCACCTGTCCCCTACAAATTTACACCCCATTTGAGCCCGGGTATTGTTAGATGTTGACTGAATAACATAATGAATTTATAAAATATTGGCAATAAATGTGTCCTATTCCAAAATGATGTGCACGAAGCCATTAAGTGGTCTTGAGCATGTGCTCTCATTCAGTTTTCAGGAAAGCATCCATGGTCCATTCTTGCTTACTGCCTGGTTTTTGCATTTACAGCAAATGCCATGAACAAAAAAATATGAGTATGAGGAAATAAGCACTCTTTTCCCTCATATTTTTGTGGCAGTTTGGTTCTTTTGATTCATCAAGTTAATCTTAAAATTATTGTAGTATTCATTTCCAAAAAGAGATCTGTGGATGTGTGACAGACATAATGGCCACAGATGAGCTGAAACCTGACTCAGGGGAGAATGAATTGTTTTCAACATTTCTCCTGCCACCCCCTTCCTGCCCTATGCATGGCCACCTCCTGATAATTTTGAAAATGAACTCAGCTGAGTACATTATGTGAGGAGAATATTTTTTTTTCTTCCTTCTTTTTCAGGATTAAAGTGTTTGGTTTTAACAAGAACTTCAGAGCTAAACTCTGTGTGTTTCCTTATCTTTTCTTGCTCCACTGAGCTTTTTAAACATAAATGCCATGAAGCAGCACACCACTCATCTTAAAACACTGCAATCTCAGAGCATGATACAGGGTTCTCTTCACCACCCACTATTAAAAACTATTAGAAACAAATCTCAGGCCTTTGTTTCTTCCTTGCATTCAGCAGAGGCAAACCACCTCCTCAAACCCCCATGCCAACCCCGACTGGATCTACACATCTTCTCCATCAACACTGCCATGGACATTGGGTTCAGGTTGTCATACCTAATGGTTGACCAGGAAAAACACAGCCTATTTTAACTGCTCACAAACACACACAAACTTTCCACAAAAGCAGACCCCAGAAGTAGATCTATTGGCTTATGTACCAGGAATGTAAAAACCCAGGGAAGATGGTCAGAGCAAAAAAAATTCATTCCCGTTCTTGACCATGCAGCAGAAAGCAATGGTGCTACAAGACATACAATCTTGTTTTACAAAATTCCAGGAAATGAGTGAGATCTGTTGAGAGGAAAACTTTACACAATTTAGATTAAGCAGAGTTTGTTTGAGCAAAGAATGATTCATGAATCCAGCAGCATTCAGAACCAGAAGAGGTTCAGATAGTTCTGCTCTGCAATGGGGGCGTTGTGTATTTATAGCCAGAACAAGGAAGTACGGTGCAGAAACAGGTTGATTGGTTACAGCTGGGCTTTTGCCTTATTTGCATACATCTGGCAGCCTATGATTGGCTGAAGCTCAGCTGCTTGAGACTGGCTGAGACCTGACTTTAGTTACAAAAAATATACTCCTAAATTAGGTTTCAGTTTGTTTAGATACTAAGTTCAGTTGTAGCTCATTACGGAGAGACTCAAAGTTCAGAGACAGCCTCAGACCAAATTTAATTTTAACATTTTTAGACTACCTTCCCTACCCCAATATATTTTACAAATATAAAAGTATAAAATAATATAAAATATTTAATACATCTATCAAATAATAGGATCATTTAGGAATAGGGCCATTTTTGAAGAATTGTCAAATGATGACAGCAGTGTCTCCAGTAATCAGAAAAGGGAAATTCTTTCAGCATATTTTTAAATCTGGGCACTTGGCATTTGGTAATATGAAAGTGAAGAAAGAGGGAGAAAAGAGGGGGAGAGAGAAATTTTGATTTTACCTTAATAGCTCTGTGATATCTGGTTCTAGCTGCCCCCTGCTCCACAGATCGGGTCACTTGTATGTTCGGTCCCATCCCAGGATCTGAAAGCAATTTAGGCCTTATGAGATCCTGAGGATAGAACCCAGTTGAACCCTCTAGGAACTCTGACCTACAAAACCGTAAACTAATAAATGGGCATTGCTTTAAGCTGCTAAATTTGTGGTCATTTGTTACAACAGCAAAGCTAATATTCCCCATCTTCCTTCCGACTACTGAAGCCTTGGTGGGAATAAATTGGACTTGAAATAAAAGCATTTTAAGTCTAAGTAAAATGTTTTCTGTACTTGGCAACTTTCTCTTCCTTTAGATGCTTGAGTTTGATTGAAGGAAGTTTTGGAGTTAACATAAGCAGGCTGCGACACTCTATCCTCCTTGTTAATGAATGTCCATCATTGTCTTATCAAACGTCCAAAGGCAAATTCAATAACTATTAAGATAGATTAATGAAGCTTTTATATTCTGAGTAGAAATGAAGCCCAGTTCCATAAACACAGTGTACTTCTCTTTGTATCTAACAGAAATTGGCAGAACTGAGAGAATTAGGCTGTCAGCCTTAGTGAGTCTGAAGTATTAAAAAGAAAACATCACAGCCATTTACTTATCAACATTAGGGATCATTAATACATTTAAGGAATTTAATTTTACAATAGCATACTTTGCTACATCATTTAATATTAGATTCACTTGGATTTATCTTTAGGGAAATAGTGAAGTATTTAGCATAAATTCTAACTTTACTATATGATAAAATGTGAATGTTTTATGGAAGCACACACCAGTAAAATAGGCTTTATTGGATGGGTTCATGTAAGTTCAGCAGTAGAGGGAAGGAATGGGTAATGACCATATAAAGTCTTGGTAAGAACAATCAATTTAGATTCTCTTTTAATCTGGGAATGGACTTTAGTGTTTAATTTGTAAATGTGAATAATTAGCACTGTTTATGGGTTTTTATAATTTAAAAAGGCTTCTGTACAAGGTCCTGAAAAATGAAACTTGCCTGACTAATGGATGTTTAGAGTATGTGTTCTAATTGAGTTTTCCAGTTAACTGTGAGTTTTTATTTTGCCTGTGATAATTGAAAATCTTGTATATTGTTCTACTTTCTTGCCTTAACAAGTATACTATGCTGAAAATACACATATTTTGACCATCTCACGGGATCAAACTTACTATTAACTCAAGGGTTAATGTCAATAACTTGAAACCACTTATGTATTAAGATATTAATACTTGTTTTTAAAGGATATTTATATGCATTTATCTGAATTTTTAATGTAGCAATAGGCATTTTCTCTTGAGATGAATAATAAAGAGTTGTGTAAACATTTATTTGATTTTGTTTTAGGTAACGGAGGGATATGTGTGGATGTATGCATATATAATTATTGTGTATGCAATCCACAAAATTGTAGAAAAATAGAACCATAAAAGACAAATATAAAAATCATACATAATCTCACTTTCACAGTTAATCTCTTTCTTATTCGTGTGATAGTACCAATTAAATATAATTATATTAATTTAATATATTACCTATATTAAATATAAATTAAATAATAATTCATTCTATCTAATTATAATTTCAATAAATATATGATTTAACATAGTATGATATTAAATTATAATCATAGAATGTTTATGCCAATACATAAATTTAAAGAAATATTCAAAATGTGGGCCACATATAGGAGAAACGAAAAAATCAGTCTTTGAGAAAGAGAAAGGTGATGGAAAGGGTAGAATATTAGAACTTCAAATGTAAATATAGGCTCACTTCTTTCTGATGGAAGAGAGAAGTGACACAGAGTAATGAGTAATTTAAAAGGTGTTTATATTAGTCTTGGAATGTTGTCAGAGAGGCAAAAATACACACATACTCAGACACATGTATATTCCCTTGGACCTGGGTGGGTGGTTGTAAGGAAACACTAAGTTAGTGAGAGTGAGCCATAAAGAATTCCACTATTGATGAGTAATTGAGGGTGACTCTCTTCTCGACAATGTACAATCTGTTCCAGTCTCTGACATTCAAAGAAACCAGTGTTTGCACAGGGAGGGGAATTTTCTGGCGTACTGAAGGATGTCTTTTCTTCCCCTATAAGTCCAATCATACAATTTTAGAACTGAAAGGAATCTTAGAAACATTTTAATACTAATTAATTTAATGGAGGAGAATATTAAAATCCAGGGAGGTACAGTGACATGCTGAGAGTCACTAAGGCTTTCCAATAATGGTCAAGAACTCTTGTCCCTTCCTTCTAGTCCACTCCCTTCTCAATGACGCAATGAAATTAATTATTAGTTCATTAAATATGAAATGTCTTATTTTGGATCAAAATTGTAGTTTATTGTATCTCAAATAAGAATGAATACAATTAATCAAAGTATGTGCCTAAACTATCGACGCAGTTTTGCTATCTTAACAGTAGCTTGTTTATGCTAGCAGCCAAGAAGCCTGGAGAGCAAGTGGTGATGAAAGCACAAAAGGCATTTTCCATGGCTTGTTGAGAGTTGATTATTTTTTCATGCAAGAACTGGTCCAAAGCCTGGAAGCAGTAGTAGTCATTTGGGGCAAGGTCTGGTGAATACGGTGGATGACAGAGAGTTTCCAAGTCTAGCTTCTGTAGTTTGAGCACCATTGTTTGTGTGACATGAGGTCAAGCATTGTCTTGCAAGAAGATTGGCCTGTCTCTATTGACGCATCTCGGCTGCTTAATCATAAGCATCCTCATTTTATCCAGTTGGTTGCAGTAGACATCTTCTGTAATTGATTGACCAGGTTTCATGAAGCTGTAGTGGATAATACCAGTGCTAGGCCACCAAACGGACACCATTAGCTTTTTTGAAGAATATTTGCTTTTGGACTGTGTTTTGGCACTTAATCTTTATCCAACCATTGTGCCGAAAACTTGCAATTGTCAAAAAGAATCCATTTTTCATCACATATTACAATGCAGAGTGGAATGGTTTGCCTTTATGTAGCGACAGCAAAGAAAGGCAAGCTTTGAGACAGTCTCTCTTCTGATGCTTGTTAAATTCATGTGAAATCCATCTATCCAGCTTCTTTACCTTTCCAGTTTGTTTCAAATGGTCCAATATTGTTGGAACAGTAATGTCAGCATCAAATAGTGAAAGTAAGAGAGATAGAAAAGTCTGTTTTATGGCTGGCCTGGAAGTGGCATACATGAGTTTTCGCTCACATCACTTTGAGCAATAATTATGTGGCAGCAAACTAACTGCAAGGGAAACTGGAAGATGCACTTTTTCTTAGCATTCTGGAAAAACAAATGGAATTGGTGAACATCTAGCTGGGTTCTACCACATTACCAAACAGATGTTAACTGTTTTTTTGACTCTTTGAGGCAAGAAATTGTACTCCTATTTATATCTGCAGCCATGTGGCGCAGTGCATTGTAGGAGCTAAGAATATTTATATCTTGATGATGTTCATGCCAACTCCACGTCCATTTTAAGTGTGTAACATCATCTTCTTTTTAAGTTATTGGCTCATTTGAGATGCCAAGCTAATTTCAGCCACTGTTACGTACACTGAAGCACGATCTTATTTTAGTGACTTAGAAAAGACCATCATGCTAGGTAATACCTACCAAACAGAAAATTCTTTAGGAGGGTTCTTGCCCTAGGACTTCAGTCTTTATTGTAGGGTCACATTGTCATAAGAGTGGCTACATTTGTACTCTTTTAACTGTCTCACAGATCCTAATATGGGATTAAGATTGCATTATAAAGTCTTTAAATTACACAATAAAGCCAATGAGAAGAAGCAATTCTAAATATGCTATAGATGTAAGATTTCTGTAGAAATGGCAAAATCTGCTAAGTCTGAACAATAATAACAAATAGCCCCCTTACCCAGAGGAACCCCGTGAGGCATTTTCTGTGCACATAGGAGCAGTTGCTTTCTCCTTGCACTCAAGATTGACTCATCATTATTGTTTAGTTCCTAATGAACCCTGATAAAATATTCAGTGGTGCCTGAAATTTTTATCTTTTTCTTAAAGGAGTTTTGAAATGATGCTCTTGAGTGTATGACTAAAGGTATCCTGTAATAAAAGTACATAAAAATGGGTCAACAAAATGAAAGTATCAATAAAAATGTCTCAATGATGACTTCTAAAGGATGCTTGCTGCTGACCTGGCTTTTATATCTTCTTTAAATATTAATTGTTGATTTGTTGGTTTGAAAGCTTAGCTTTGAGTACCAATAGGTCTAGAGCTACAAATTTCTGCCCTTTTTTTTATTTGAAAGAGAAAACTGGATGCTACTACTCCCACGGGGAGTGTTGGGGTTTGCATGCTAGTTCCACCTGTATGTAATATGTTGTTACACTACACTTGCTGAGTCTCCATGTTTCGTTTTAATACATCGTTGTGCTAGAGATGTTGGTGAGGAAATTTGCCCATGAAAAATAGCAGGGCAATAAAAATGGATAGAAAAATAAAGAGCAAAGGCAGCACTTTCCATTCTGGATATGTTTCTTCCTAATCTTGTCTCAACTCCTCACATCCCAAAGAGGTAGTTCGATATAATGGAAATTATAAACTTTTGGTTTGTAACCGTTTTTGATCCTGCAAAATAAAAACCATACAGTTTTCAGGAAGATTTTTCATCTATAACATCTAGCTCACAAGAATTTTATGGAGAATTAATTTTGATAGTGTGTTCAAAACAGATGCCAGCCGTTAGAGTATGTAGTTTGGATATTCACAAAACCTCTGGATTCATCTCAGTTTTCCTACCCTTATGTGTTTCTGACTCGACTCATTTATGTATCTGTTTGTTTGTATGTTGCTAAAGGACATGTGCCTTTGAAAGTTGCCTTAAATACTTCTGCAAAAAGTTGTAGTGTGCCTGTTATCGATTGCTTCTCAGCACTAAACCTCTAGTTTTTCCTTTACTTTGTGCTACTGGAGCTGGACCCTGCAAACACCATTTCTCCTTTCCTTCTGGCTCAATATTAGGCTCTACCGATGTTGGACACAGAGTGAGACTGCAAGGCTGGAGGAAGAACAAGGGACTTGATTCATCCTGGCTTTTGGTTTCCACACGGTGATGAGTATCTCAGTTTATGGTGGACTCTGTGGGTTTAACTGCATGAAGGAGTGAAGAATTCTTACCACCACTGCACTCCCGTCTCCTTGGATGTCTGCATCTCACCCTCATAACCTCTATTTCTTCTTATTCACTTACTCTTTAGCCTTTAGAGGGGAGGCAGCCACCTCCTGCGGTTTCTGTTTCTGTTATACCTTAGAATTCTCTTCTATTCCCTCCGTTCCTAACCACATTCTACCATGGCTTACTACCATAGTCAACAGTTCTTTATTCCCTGTGCAAATTACTGACGCAGCTTCTCCGTCCCGACTAGACCTTGATGGATACGCAGAGAATAAGCATGACTGGCAATACTGATACAATTCAAAATCACTTTTTCATTTAGTACAGTTGAGCCAGGTATTTCACTGGGAGTATAAAAATGACAAAGCCCCTCCTCTCAAGGAACTCACAGTATAGTCCATTTGTTTTGTATCATAGAGTCATGCTGTGGAAAGAATGTTTGAGATCAGTTTGTCTTGTTTTCCCACTTATTTACAACTTACTCCTCAAACAACTGTGGTAGATCACCTTCAATCTGAGCTTCAAAACCTTAGTGGGAAACCACTGCATTTTTACCTTCATGGATTATTATTCTGTCTTCCTTCATATTGAAAGAAAGTGTATTGCTTAGTAATTTACATTATTGAAACAAATTCTACCTTCTGATATAATTGATTAATTCAATAAATATTTACTGGGCACTTTCTATGTGCCAAACATTGATCTAGATCCTAGGAATGCACTTGTAAATAAAAACAAGTGTTCCCTGCCCTGATGGAGCATATATTATTTCATTGTAGAATCAGAGAAGAAATGAGTCAACGAATGAATAAACAAGATAATATTGAGAAGGAAGGAAATTAAAAAGGTGGTGAGTAGAAAGTACCTAGGATACAGGGACTATTTCCTTGGGGAAGATGTTCCTTAAAGTCCTCCCTAATGAACATCATCAGCAATGAATAAGCATGTCAAAGATCTGATGGAAGTTGGTATATCTGTGTAAAAGTGGGGACAAAAGCAGGTGGTACGAGATGTGGGTAGAGTGACTATAAGTCCACATGTTTTTAGGAATAATATACAAGAGGAAACTGGTGAGGATTTTAAGCAGAGAGTGCTGTCATCTGCTTTGCAGAAAAAAAAAATTCTGTGAATATTTGTTTTTTTTCTAGTTATCTACCCTGTACCATTTCCCATATTCTTTCCTATGCCCCTGACCCAGTGTTATCTCTCTCCCTGTTAAAAATTCTCAGCTCTTTTGACAGCTTTAGCTTTCCCATATAAAGTTTCCTAGGCCCTTATTATTTTTACCATCTTCAAGACTTGTACTATTAATTATATTTGTCCACATTAGAGAATTAAATGATTAATTTTGCATTTTAAATATGATTTAACCAATGTATGTAAATGTAGTCTGTCAACTTATTAGGGCATCAGATAACTATTAGCTGATTTATTTTTATTTTTGGAAGATACTATGTTGTTGACTTTTGCTGAGCCAGTGCATAGTTAATATGGATTAGGATGAATTCAGATGGTTTTCATTTGATATTTCACTTTTGTGGAATTGAGTTCTTATATTTAAATATGAAAGTTTGCATTTCTCAGTTTTAAAGATCTTCTGGTTGGTATTATCAATATATGTTTATCTTAATTATCTCTTTGTTGATAGCATCTAGGTAGATATGAATTGTCCTTCAGAAATTGCCACAATTAAAAATAAGATGTGAACTATTGTGAAATATCTGAATGAACTTTATGAATTTGCAGTAGAATTCTGGCACTGTCAACGTGACCCATGAAATTTTAGTTTCTGAGAATTCCTCAAAATTATTATATATTGTTCCATGTCAGATACTCTAGAAGAAGAGTTTTGGTATGTAGAGGGAAGGAAATCTCTTGATTTCATGGTAAAATACATAAACAATCCTTTGTTGACTTGGTTTTATGGCAACATACATGTAGAGCCTGGAAGTAAGGAATAGGTTTGAAATCAATAGAGAAATCTGTGAGAAATATTTTCTATTTATGTTAAGACAATGAGTTACATTTTTATTATAAGATATATGAGAAGTAAGATAAATGATTATGGTTGAAAACATCCCTCAAAAATTATAATACACATAGGACCCAGCTTCTTAAAAAAAATTAGTGTGAAAGTGTACCCACCCTAGCAAAAATTGGTATTAAACTCTACCCATTCTGAAAAAGTCTAGAATGCTACACTGATTGTGGCTATGAGGAACCTGAATTTTCCACAAGTCTTAGGGATGCAGTGATATTACCAGAGACTATGGATGAATGTGTACCCAATCATAACATGTAGAATAGTGCTTTCTGTACTATTGAAGTTTTCCTGTTAAATTTGGTTATAACCTAATCATAGAAAATTTTGGTTACTTCGAATAATCCGTTGTTACCAACATAACCAGATAAGAAAACAACTATTCCTGAAATCACTGTTTTTGCAAGGTGAAGAGGATACAAATGCTTTCAAAATGTGAAAGTGAGAAAAAGGAGGCTGATAGGATTTAAAGTAGATAAGGATATAGATCTGGCTAGGCATATAGCCAATAAATATTCTACCCTTAATATTTACTACCAACACTACAAGTTTGTCTGGTACAGCTGTGTGTCCAGATTAGAAAAATCTAGCTTCCGGGCTGCCTTGCAGCTATATATGGGTAGTCATGCTACCTAGCCTTAGCCAATGAGATGTCAACAGAAGTAAACTGGATTGGGATTTGGGAAATGCTATGGCTTTCCTGTTTTAAAAATTTCAAAAGATATCTTGTGCTGGCATGTATTTTTTTGTGCCTTTGAAATTTCTTTTCTAAAATGTTAATTTGAGGCTGACAAACCTTTTTGTAACCCCGAAACAACAAGTAGGAAGAGGGAAGCCACATAAGAATGATGATAGAATAGATGGAGAGAGAGGTTATATGGGCATAATGCAAATAAACGCTGATCAGCCAAGGGCTACCATCTCTGTACTTCTTGTTCTGTGAGCAAACTTAAACCTTATTATAATAGAATTTTCTTTTTGTATTTCAAGGTATTATGGGGGTGCAAACGTTTTCAGTTACATGGATTGATTTTGTAATGCTTGAGTCAGGGTTAAAAGTGTACCAGTCACCCCCATAGTTTTCATTATTCCCATTAGGTAGGTAGGTGTTCATCCATCCCATCCCCACCCCTCCCCCTACTTGATTTACACTGAAGTTTACTTCCCTCTATGAACATGTGTGCTAATCAGTTAGTTCCAGTTTAATAGTGAGTACATGTGGTGTTTGTTTGTCCATTCTTCAGATACTTCACTTAGGATAATGATCTCCAGTTCCATCCAAGCTGTTGCAAAAGGCATTAAATCATCCTTCAATGATGAGTAGTAGTATTCCATGGTATACATACATATACCACATTTTGTTAATACACTCATGAATTGATGGCCACTTGAGTTGATTCCACATCTTTGCAATTGTGAATTGTGTTGTAATAAACATTCAAGTGCAGGTGTCATTTTAATAAAATCACCTTTCTTTCCTTTGGGTAAATAGCCAATAGTGGGATCGCTTGATCAAATGGTAGGTCTAGTTGTAGGTCTTTGAGGAATCCCCATAGTGTTTTCCAGAGGTTGTACTAATTTTCAGTCCCAACAACAGTGTGTATAAGTGTTCCTTTCTCTGGGCACCCATTGTTCTTGTACTTTTAAATAAAAGTCATTCTGACTGTGGTAAGGGGATATTTCATTCTGATTTTAATTTGCATTTCCCTGATAATTAGTGATGGTGAGAATTTTTTCTTATATCTTTATTGGCTATTTCTCTATCTTCTTTTGAGAAGCTTATGTTCATAACTTTTGCCCATGTCTTAATGGGGTTGTTTGATTTTTTTCATGCTGATCTGCTTGAGTTCTTTGTAGATTCTAGTTGCTAGTCCTTAATGGTTTTTATAGCTTGTGTATACTTTCTCCCATTCTGTAGGTGATCAATTTGCTCTGTTGATTATTTCCTTTGCTGTGCAGAAACTTTTAAATTTGATTAGGTCCCATTTATTTATTTTGTTGTTGCTGTGATTGCCATTGGGGTTTTCTTGATAAATTCTTTGCCTAGGCTTATATTTATAAGAGTTTTCCTACATTTTCTTCTAGAGTTCTTATGGTTTCATGTCTTACATTTAAGTTCCATATCCACCCTGAATTAATTTTTGTGAGTGGTGAAAGATATGTCTCCTGTTTCATTCTTTTCCATGTGCCTATCCAGTTGTCCTAGCACCACTTATTGAATAGGGATTCTTTTTCCCAGTGTATCATGTTGACTGCTTTGTCAAAGATCATTTGGCTGTATGCAGATTTTTTTGTTTGTTTGTTTTGGGAGACAGAGCCTCATTCTGTTGCACCAGCTAGAGTGCTGTGGCATCAGCCTAGCTCACAGCAACTTCAAACTCCTGGGCTCAAGCAATCCTTCTGCCTCAGCCTCCATAGTAGCTGGGACTACAGGCATGCGCCAGCATGCCCAGCTAATTTTTTCTATATATTCTTAGTTGTCCAGCTAATTTCTTTGTATTTTTAGTAGATATGGAATTTCGCTCTTGCTGAGGCTGCTCTTGAGCTCCTGACCTCAAGTGATCCTCCTGTCTCGGCCACTCAGAGTGTTAGGATTACAGGGCGAGCCACCACACCCAGCCCTTATGTAGATGGTTTTATATCTGAATTTTCTGTTGTTCCATTGGTCTCTTTCTCTATTTTAGTGCAAATATCATGCTGTTTTTGTTACTATAGCCTTATAGGATAGTATGGAGTTTGGTAATGGAATGCCTCCTAATTTGTTCCTTTTGTTTAAGATTACTTTGGTTATTCAGGCTCTTTTCTGGTTCCAAATGAAACATAGAATTATTTTTTTATAGACCTGTGAAATATGACATTGGTATTTTGATGGGGATTGCATTGTATCTGTAAATAACTTTCTATCAATGGACATTTTATCAATGTTGATTCTACCAATCCATGAACATGATATAGTTTTACACTTATTTGTATCATCTGCTTTTTCTTACCTCAGTATTTCATAGTTTTCTTTGAAGAGGTCTCTCATCTCCTTGGTTAAGTATATTCCTAGGTATTTTGTTTTATCTGTAGCAATTGTGAATGGTATTGAGTCTTTGATTTGACTCTCAGCATGACTGTTGTGGGTGTATAGGAAAGCTACTGATTTGTGTACATTGATTTTGAGAGCTCAAACTTTGCTGAATTTATTTATCAATTCCAGGAATCTGTTGGTGGAATCTTTGGGGTTTTCTAGATACAAGATCATATCATCAGCAAAAAGCAATAGCTTGACTACCTCTTTCTCAATTTGAATACCCTTAATTTCCTTCTCTTTCCTCATTGCTCTGGCTAGAACTTCCAGCACTATGTTGAATACAAGTGGTGACAGTGGGCACCCCTGTTGTGTTCTAGGTCTTAGTGAAAATGCTTTCAACTTTTAGCCATTTGGTATGATGTTGGCTGCTGGTTTGTCGTATATGGCTTTTTAATAATTTTGAAGTATGTTCCTTCTATGCCTAGTTTATTGAGGGTTTTTATTATGAAAGGGTGCTAAATTTCATCAAATACTTTTTTTGCATCCATTGCATGTCACATGATCTTTGTTTTTGCCTCTACTTATGTGGTGATTCACATTTATTGATTTACATATGTTGACCCATCCTTGAGATGAGCTCCATTTGGTTGTGGTGTATTATTTTTTTGATGTACTGTTTAATTCAGTTTGCTAGTGTTTTGCTGAGGATTTTTGCTAGAATTGTTTATTAGTTCCAAAACTTTTATTGTCAATTCTTTGGTATTTTCTACATAGACAATCATGTATCTGTGAGCAAAGAGAATTTTATTTTTTCCTTTCTAATCTGTATACCTTTCATTTCCTTTCCCTGCCTTATTGTATTTTTCTTTTCTTTTATTGTATTATCTAGAAGTCCCAGTAAAATGTTTAATAGGAATGTTCAGAGGGGCAATCTTGCCTTGTTCCTGCTATTAGTGGGAAAGAATCCAGTTTCATACCATTAAGGAAAATGTTAGCTGTAGGATTTTTATAACTTTTTAAAATGAAGTTGAGAAAGTTCTATTTCTTATTTCTGAAAGTTTTATCATGAATAGGTTTTTTATTTTGTCAACTGCATTTTCTGCACTTAATGATATGATCAGGTGATTTTTCTTAGTTAGCCTGGGTCTTGAAAGTGATGGATTATAATAATTGGTTTTCTAATGTTGAACTAGCCTTGCATACCTGGAATAAATTCCATTTCATTCTACAGTATAACTATACACTATTTTTATTCATTGTTAGATTATATTTGTTAGTATTTTGCTTAGAGATTTTGTATCTATGCTCTTAAGAGATACTATTCTGTGTTTCCTTTTTCTGTAATGTTTTTGGTTTTATTGTTAGCATAATTCCAACTTCATAAAATGAGTAAGAAAATATTAACTCAGCTTTTACATTCTGAGACAGCATATAAAATTGGTATCATTTCTTCCTCAAGTTAGTAGAATTCACAAGTGAAACCATCTGGTTCTATGTATTCATTATTGGAAGGTTATTAATTATTAATTTAATTTATTTTATAGAATAGACCTAAATTTAGATAATCTATTCCTCTTGTAAGTTTTGATAGTTTGTGTATCCAAAAGAATTATTCCATTTCACCTAAGTTATCAAATGTATAGACATACAGTTGTTCATAATATACCTTTACAATCTTTTTAATGTCCATATGATAAGTAGTGATAGTCATTCTTTTATTTCTTATATTAATAAGTCATTCATTTTCCCATTTTTCTTGATAGCCTAGGTAGAATTTTCTCAATTTTGTTGATCTCAAAACAAAAAGAAAAACACAAAGAATTTCACCAGCTTTTGAATTTCATTGATTTTCTCTAATGATTTCACATGTTCTATTTTATTGATTACTGCTATAATTATTATTCTTATTGCTTGCTTTAGGCCTACATTGCTCTTTTTTTTTTCTCATTTCCTAAGGTGGAAGTTTATTGATTTTAGATTTTTGGTTTATTTTTTCAATATATGCAATTAATGCTATAAATTTCCCACTAACCACTGCTTTTGCTATATCCCACAAGTTTTAATAAGTTGTATTTTAATTTTCATTTAGTTAAAAATATGTTAAAAATTCTATTAATATTCCTTTTTTGACCTATATGGTATTGAGAAGTGTGTTACATAATAGCCAAATATTAATATTTTAGGATTTTCTGTTATTGATTTCTAGTTTAATTCTATTGTGGTCTGAGAGCATGCTTTGTATAATTTCTATTCTTTTTAAATTTGTTAAACCCAGAATGTGGTCTATCTTGGTGATTGTTCCATGCAAGCTTGAGAAGAATTTATATTTTGCTGTTGTTGAGTGATGTATTCTGTAAATAGTGAATAGGTCAAGCTCACTGACACTGATGTTCAGGTATACTCTATCTTTACTCATATTCTAACTGCTAGATCTGTCAATCACTGACAGAGGGGTGTTAAAGTCTCCAACTATCATAGTGAATTCTTCTATCAATTCTTGCAGTTTTACCAGTTTTTGCCTCATGTATTTTGATGATCTGTTGTTAAGTGCATACATATTAAGGACTTTTATGTCTTAGAGAATTAACCCCTTTCTCCTTTATATATGTGTGTGTGTATATATATATATATATTGTATATATATATATATATATATATATATCCTTCTTTATTCCTCATCATTTTCCTCATTCTGGAGTCTTCTTAGAGTTTAATATAGCTACTCTAGTTTTCTTTCCGTTATTAATAATATTAACATTGTATATATTTTTCATCCCTTACTTTTAATCTATCTGTGTTTTCAAATTGAAAGTGGATTTCTTCTGGACAATATATAATTGAGGGTTTATTTCAGGCCCAGCCTGATAGAGTCTATCTTTAAATTGGTATATTTGGGCCAATATTAAAGCATAAACTGATTATTTATATAGTTGCATTAATATTTACCATGTTTGTAACTGTTTTATGTTCATTGTACTTGTTTCTTTTTTTAATCTTCTCTCTTTTTTCTGCCTTCTCTGATCTTGATTGACTATTTTGTATGACTTTATTTTATCTTCTTTTGTAGCATATTCTACTTCTTTTAAAAACTTTTTTATGTAGTTGTACTGGAATTTGCAATATACAACTAATCTAGGTCCACTTGTAAATAACATGGTACCACTTGAAAAGTAGTGCAGGTAGCTGATAATAGAGCATCCCAATTCCTTTCTCTCTGCCCTTGTAATACTATTGTCATTCATTTCACTTATCCACATGCTATTATCACCAAATAGATCATTGCTATTTTTGCTTTGAACAGTTATCTCTTAGATTGATTAATGAGAAGAAAAAATGGATCTATTTTATTTTATTTATTCCTTCTCTTAAACTTTCTTTGCTTATGTCAATCTAAGTTTTGAATCTGTATCATTTTTCTCCTTCCTGAGGATTTTAATATTTTCTTACAGTGCATGTATAGTGTTGTTATTTAATATATTCTCTCAGCTTTTGTTTTTCTGGGAAAGTTGTTTTTCCTTTACCTTTGAAGGATAATTTCACTGGGTATAGATTTCTAGGTTGGTGGTTTTTTCCTTCAACACTGTAAATATTTCATTCTGCTCTTTTCTTGCTTTTGTGGTTTCTGACAAGAAGTCAAATGTAATTCTTTTCCTTGTTTGTCTATAACAAGGACAGTAAAGTCAATTGTTTTTCCCCTTCTTCTTGTTCCTTTCAAGATATTCTCTGTCTTTAGTTTGAATATGATATCCCTAGGTATATATATATTTTTTTGCTATTTATCCTGCTTGCATTTTTCTGAGCTTCCTGGATCTGTGGTTTGGTGTATATCATTAATTTTTGAAAATTCTGAGCTAGCATTACTTTATGTATTTCTTTTTCTCCTTTTCTATTCTCCTCCTATTCCCATTATATATGTTATAACTTTTGTAATTATCCTACACTTCTTGGATATTCTGTTACTTAAAAAATATTTACTTTGAAATCCACTCTGGAAAGTTACTATTGATATATTTTCAATATCACTGCTTCTTTTCTTGGCTGTGTTCAGCATACTGAAATAGGAGTTCTTCATTTTCAGTACAGTGTGTTTGCTTTCTTAGATTTCCTTCTGATTCTTAGAGTTTCACTTTTTATGCCTATATAACTCATCTGTTCTTTCATGTTGTCTCCCCTTTCTATTAGAGTCTTTAACATATTTATCATAGTTTTTTTTTTTTAAAAAAAGACTTGTCTAATAATTTCAAAATCTGTGTTGTATCTGAATCTGGTTTTGCTGCTTGCATTGTCTCTTCAGACTTTTTTTCTTGCCTTTTCACATGCCTTGTATTTTTGTTGTTGTTGTTGTTGTTGGAAGCTGGACATAATACCTCAGATAATAGAAACGATGTAAATAGGCCTTTCGGGTGAAGTTTTATGTTAGTCTATCCAGGAGCTAGCTTGTATTTAATGTTGCTGTGGATGTTTGTTTCATCCGCTGATGTGTTTGTGTTTCTAAGAATGTCTCAAATAGAGCCTATGCTTTAAAGCTGTGTTCCCTAACCCCTAGACAACAGACCAGTACTGGTCCGTGGCCTGTTAGAAACGGGGACGTACAGCAGGAGGTGAATGGCCGGCAAGTGAGTGAAGCTTCATCTATATTTACAGCAGCTCCTCATTGCTTGCATCATTGCCTGAGCTCCACCTGCCGTCAGATCAGCTGCAGCATTAGATACTCATAGGAACATAGGTTAAGAAATCCTTGTGAAGGTTACTGCCCATAGACTGAACCTACTGTAAACTGCACATGGGAGACATGGGAGGGATCTAGGTTGCGTGCTCCTTATGAGAATCTAATGCCTGATGATCTGAGGATCTGAGACAGCCATGACACTGGACAGCAGCTGCAAATACAGATTATCATTAGGTTTGACTGCACGTGAAATGTAATGTGCTTGAATCGTCCCCAAACCATCCCTCCCCACCCCAGTCTGTGGAAAAATTGTCCTCCACAAAACTGGTCCCTGGTGCCAAACAGTTTGGGCACCACTGCTCTAAAGATTTCTTCATTTTAATCCTCTGTTACTATGCTGAAGCCCTGCCGATGTAGTGGTAAGATTTTGGAGAGGGAATCCATTTTATAATGTTATAATTATTATATATCAGTGTTTATTGGGCTTCAGTCTATGGGCTGTAGCCTTCAGAAGGATTTCTTAGCCTTTGTTTCCCTACCTCTCTAGACAAGAAGGCTAGAGTCAGCTAGAGTTGGATAATTCCAAGAGAAAATACTCCCCAAAATTTTAACTTTCAAGCTAGTTCATGCTCAGCCTTCAACAATTCATCCAAATTGCTACCGAAGTGTTTCTATCAGTCATTGCCTTCAGGAATTTCTGCTATTGATGAGTTGATTTGGGCTGTGATTTTCTGTACTCTCCTGTCTCTCCTTATTTTGGGGTAGTGGTTTGCCCTGTGATATCAGTTCTCTGATGGATGAGAAAAGTCATTAATTTTCAGTTTGTTTAGATTTGCTATTGTTGTGAGGAAGGTAGTGATGACTTCCAAGCTTTTTATGTGTTAAAGCTGAAAGCAGAGGTTCTAATTTTTTTTAAATCTAATAATTTTTCAAGTGAAAGCTTTATAGAGATATAATTCACATATCATGCAATTTACCCACTTGTATTACACAATTTAATAATTTTTAGTATATTCACAGATATGTGCAACCATTGTGACAATCAATTTTAGGACATTTTCATCACCTTATGAAGAAACCATGTATCCTTTAGCTGTTACTCCCCTGCCAATATCCCCTAACCTAGACAGCTACAAGGTCTGCTTTGTGTCTGTCTTTGTAGATTTGCCTACTCTGGACATTTCATATAAATCAAATTATATGTGTTTTGTGATTGTTCTCTTTTATTTAGCATAATGTCAAGATATATTCGTGTTTTAATGTATATATTACTTCATTCTTTTTTGATAATAATAAATAATATGCAAATATATGAAAAATACTTGTATGGTTATACCACATTTTGTTTATTCATTTGTCAGTTGAAGGTCATTTGGATTATCTACACTTTTGACTATTATTATTAACGCTGCCATAAATATTTGTGTACAAGTTTTTTTGTGGATATGTTTCCATTTCTCTTGTGTACTTATCTAGGAATGGAATTTCTGGGTCATTTGGTGACACTATATTGAACATTTTGATGAGCTACCAGAATGTTATGCTAAGTGGCCACACCATTTTACATTTCCACACTCATGTGTGAGGGGTCCAATTTTTCCATATCTTCACCAATACTTGTTATTATCTTACTTTTTGATTATAGCCATCCTAGTGAGTATGAAGTGGTATCTCACTGTGTTTTTTATATGTATTTAACTCATTGCTAAAGATGTTGAGCATCTTTACATGTCTATATGGGCCATTTGTATGTCTTCACTGGAGAAATGTCTATTCAGATTCTTTTTAATTCTATTTTTAATTGGGTTGTCTTTTTGTTATTAAGTTGTGGCAATTTTCTCTATATTTTAGATAAAAGTTCTTTATCAGATATATGACTTACAAATATTTTCACCCATTTTGAGAGTTGTCTTTTTATTTTTTATAGTGTTCTTTACAATTCATTTATAGTAGCATCAAGAATAATAAAATATTTAGAAATAAATTTAGCAAAATAAGTATAAAAATTATACTTCAAAAGCTATGAAACAGTGTTGAAAAATTAAAGAAAATCTAAATAAATGGAAAAGCATCACATACTCATGGATTGAACTTCTTTGTCCTGTCAAAATGGCAATAATTTTCAAATTGATTTACAGAGTCAATCCAATCCCTATCAGAATCCCAGCTGGCTTTTTGTGGAAACTGACAAGCTGATTCTAAATTCACCTAGAATTACAAAGGATACAGAATAGCCAAAGCAATCTTGAAAAATAACAAAGTTTAGGTAGTCACACTTCATGATTTCAAAACTTACTACAATGAAACAGCAATCAAGAAAGTGTGATACTTGCCCTAGAATACATATATAGATCAGTGGAATATAATCTAGAATTCAAAATAAACCTATGTGTTTGTGATCAGCTGATTATTTTAAGGGTTCTAAGGTTGTTCAATGTTTAGAGGGGATGAATAGTCTTGTCCACAAACAGTGCTGAGATAACTGAATACACATGTAAAAAATAATAATATTGGACCCCCACTCCACACTATGTATAAAAATTAACTCAAAATGGATCAAAGATCTAAATATAAGAGCTACAACTATAGAAATTTTAGAAGAAAATGGGGATAAATATTCTCTGGTCTTATTATTGGATTTTTAGATATGACACCAAAAGCACAAGCAGCAACATAAAAAAAATAATAGATAAATTGGACTTCACCAAAAGTCCCAATATTTTTAAAAAGAAAGTATGATAATGTCACTGTCCGGTTTAATATTTTTCAACAGATTTTTGTTGCCTTGAGGTTAGATCCTAGACTCCTAAGCATATTATATATGCCTTTTCATTTAAAAATAACACCTAAAAAAGCCAATGAATTTTAATGTAAAATGATATCTATTTAAATCTTTGTTTACATATTGATATCTATCTACCTGTGTATGAGTAGTTGTATGGGAATGTTTTAAATTGCTCTCAAACACAGAGAAAACTGTGATTACACTGAGGTAGGTATTCTGAAACTACAAATTCACTCCCTTTAAGTTAGCACCTAGTAAATCCAAAGCATTAATAGCATGCACTTATAAAATGCTTGATTATTTTCTCTATTCATATTTTTAAGGATTACTTTGTAGCCATGATTTTAATTATCACTATGTATACAGAAAACATACACATTCTCTTCTCTCCTAGAGCGTATGGTCTATTTAAGGGTGACAAAGACAAGAAAATAAGTAACTGTAATAAAATTTGGTAAGTACTGTAGGATGTAAGAAATCAATTCTTTGGGAACATGTGCGTGGTGGTGTGAACATCTACTTAAATTATAAGGGAAGTGAGGAAATGGGCTGATGGAACATATATCTAAGATAACATCTGAATACTGGTTAAAAGGTTAACTGGCAAAGAAGAGGGAAGGTTGGAGTCAGGGATGTTGTTCAAGAAACCACTCAGATCTTCCTTTTGGGACTTAACTCCCTAGCTGCTAGAGCACTGATGACTAAATGCCTTCAACTCCCAGGGCTCTCTGGACATTTCGTTTGGCAATTTACACCTGCTTACAGTCCTGTCCTATTCCCAGAGGCAACTTGGATTGGTTGACTGGTCTCTGCAGGAACATAAAGGTTTAGCCCACTCCCCACAACAAGTGACAACTCTGAAGAGCTTCCCCAGCTTCAGAGCATCCTATGAGTTTAACTGAGGCCTTTGTTGAGACTTCATCACAACTCAACATTTTATCTGACTGGTTCCCTTCCCTTCCCTCCATATTTCTTGATCCTAATAGAACTCCTAAGAATTTCTTTGTGCTCTAATCTCTGTCTCACAAACCTCCTTTCTGGAAAGCCCAGACTTTATCAGTTGGTACCAGGAACAGTGTGGGAATGTAGATGCAGGAGGTGAATCCTGTATCAACTAGCTAGCAAAGGCATCTCTATTATTGATGGTACCTAGAATATAAATAACCTCTGGCACAAAATAGGTTGGTAATAGTTAAAATTTGTAACAATGGTGAATTGGGAAGGGTATAAAAGTTGTTTCAATTACTTACAGTTGTGTAACAAACTACCCAAAATTTAATGCCATGACATAGTTTTGTAGGTTGCGTGGGCTTAGCTGGAGGGTTGTAATTTAGGGCTCCCATGCAGCTGCTGTCCGGTATTGGCTATAGCTGCAATTATCTGAAAGCCCAGATGGGCTAGATGTTTGAGATGGCTCACTTACCTGGCTGGAAGCTGATATTTTCTGTTGGCTGGGAGCTCAGCTGGGCCTGCAGAGTGGTCTCTGTGGATATCTGGTCTCTGCTTATGGTTTGGGCTTCTTGTGACATGGAGTCTAGGATCAGAGAAAACAACCTAAGAGCAAGTGTTCCGAGAAATGTAGGCAGAAGATAAAAAGCTTCTTGCAACTTAACATATGAAGGTGTGTATCATCATCATTGTATTTTATTGGTCAAAAGCAAGTCATAAGCCCAATCTAGATTCAAGGGAAAAGGACTATACAAGGGTGTGAATACTGGAGTATGTGTTTCACTATGGGACCCCTTTAATGTCTAGCTACCATACCAGGAGCAATCTATTAAGTATTTGGGAAATCAATGTGGTGGGGTGGGGAAGGGGAGGATAATTATAACCATATGAACAGTGGAACTGAATGGCTGTTGCTAAGAATGATTGATGTTTTGGAAAAAGCTATAAAAAGCAGGGAGTATTTAATCAGCAATTAAACACTGAATATAAAAGCCAGAAAACCTACTTAGTAGCATGTAAAGAGGTTCTCATCTCAGCCATAGAAAATCATACAGTATTTTATTCTGAGGACATAAGGATACAAAGACTAAAGGATACAGGGCTAGTGGGACCCCTCATATTCCCATTTATTTTTCTAATATGGCTCATTTAAAATCCAGGTGAACTCTGAAGGGTAACAGTGGGCTGCCATAAACTCAATGGACCACTGTAAAGTCAGTACTTACCACGGATGGTGCCTTTATTAGAGAAGATTAACATGGCCTCAGGAACATGGTACCTGACTATTGAATGAAGTAATGCTTCTTTTCCACCGTATGTAGGGAGAGATCAGAAGTAGTTCACATTTACTTGGAAGGAAGAGTATATATTTATGGTCCTACCCCCGGGCTATATTAACTCTTTTATCTACTGTCATAATGCAGTCCAAAGTGATCTGGACTGTCTGGGTATCTCAGAAAATGTGATTCTGGTGTCTACATTGATGATACCATTGTAATTGGATCAGATGATCAAGAAAAGCCAATATGTTGTAGCCATTTTCGAGACACATATGGGAGATCAACTCTATAATGTTTAAGTGGCTCATCATATTAGTAAAATATTTAGAGGCCCATTTAGTCTGAGGCATTCCATGACATCCTCTTCAAAGTAAAAGGCAAATCATTGCATCTCATATTTCTTTCCATGAAGAAGGAAGCATGATGCCCAGTGGGTCTCTTTGGGTTCTGAAGGCAGAGTATTCAACTCCTGGATTGACCACTACCTCTCACATATTAAATAGCATGGAAAGCTACCAGCTTTGCATAGGGACAAGAGCAGAAAAGCATTATGAAGCATGTCTAGGTTGCAGTTCAAGAGGCCCTGATGTTTGGGTCATATGATCAAAAAACATAATATTGGAGCTACTTGTGGGACGAAAAGATGCCATATGGAGTAAAGGCAGACTCCAATAGAAGAAGCACCATTCACATTCTTGGATTTTGGTGCAAAACTTTGCCATTGATGGTGAAGATTCATACAACATTTGAAAAATAGTTCCTACAATGTTACCGGGCTCTGATAGAGATGACATATCTGGCTATGGTTATCAAGCGACTATAAGGCCACAATTTCCCATCATCATCTGGGCTCTATTATACTCATCAAGTCAGCAGATCTAGCAAGCCAGCAATAATACACAGTAAGATGGAAGTGGTGCATTCAGGTGTGGGCATGAGCAGGACTGGAGAGCATAAGTAAGTGGTACAAGTTGATGACTCAGACACTCATATCATCCACCTCTCTTGCATCCGTCTCTCCCTTAGATCACTCTTTATGTGATCACATGGGGGATCCCTTGTAACCAGCTTACTGAAAAAGAAAATAGCCAAAGTTGGTTCATGGAGGAGTTGGCTTGACATGTAGGTAAGCCCAAACAGACAGTTGTTCCAAAACATCCTCAATCAGGGGTGGCTTTGAAAGACAGTAATTGGGAGACATCACTAAAATAGGCAAAGCTTTAGGCAGTATGGAAATAGAAGTGGCTCATGGTTAGAATATGTACAAGCTATTGGACAGTGGCAAATGGATTGGCTGATTGACCTAAAAGGGAAAAAAACACTGGGAAGATTGAGGGCAAGGAGATCTGGAGTGGATGCTTGTGGGTGAGTTTATAGAAAAAAGAGCAAAGTATGGAGATATTTGAATCACATTCTAATGTCTACCAGACAGCACCAACCACAGAAGAGAGCAATATAGCTCCACCAATTGCATCAGCAAGCATCAGTCACCAGCCATTCTAGTAGTGCTGGCACAATGAACATGGGAATTCAATAGCCATGCCAGTAGAGATGAAGACCATACATGGGACCAATAGCAAAGGCTCTCTTTATCATTGCTGATCAAGCTAATGACAATTCCAAGTATCGAATTCAACAAATCAACAATGAGTTCCCAGAATTACTTTGTAAATGAATATTATAAATATTTACTGACCTTTGAGAAGAGTTGGAAAAACATTCTATTAGAAAAATTATAACTAAATTTGCTTACACAAAACTGGATCCAAACCAAAACACCATGGGTAATAAAAAAAAAAAAAGGCAGAAGTGGAAAAATATCCACAAATAAAATTTTAGTTCTGAGTATTAATTTGAAAGGAGCATATGTTGTGTTATTATTTGAGCTAATTTGTCACTCAATTTATTAGAATTTCTACTCAATTACATTGTATACCTTTACTAAATCTGTAGTTACAATAATTCTGTCTGCAAAGCATTTTTATAGCAAATACCCAAGCCTCCAGCTGTGGTGCAGTGTTAAGAAGAATGTGTGTTATATTCTTAAATTTTATTTACTTTTTAAAATCAAATCTGTTTCTCAATTGCATATTATATATTGAGTTGGATTGGTTCCATCATCTTTCCCAGACATTATCATTACTATTCTTTCTCCTCTTTCTCATGACATAATAATACAGTTGAAAACAAACAGAAATGTTGAGAACTTGCTATTGACATGAGGTACATGTTTAGCACAAAAAATATAGGAATGGTATATCTGTGATATCAATGATAGAACTGAAAAATTAGACTCAGATATATACATCTAGAGATACTGCTATACCAGTACACTAATTTTTAAATATCCCACCCCCCTGCTATGACTAGAGAAAGTGAATATCATCATAGGAATAGAAAGACAGTATTTTTTGTATTTCTCCAGTGCTTTGAGGATCTCAAGTACTCTATCAAACTTATATAATCAATTAGAAATCTCAAAACACTTCTTTGAAAGATGGCATCTATTAAGAGCAAATCTAAAGTAATGTAGTAAAATTTCATTTATCTAGAATGTTTAGAGTTTGAATTATTCAATGTGACTCTATTCTGAAAGTTTTCTGTTTTAGGCAACAAACATTTTAATTTCAATAGTGTTGGTTGGAATATTTTTCTACAATGAAACAAAAACTTTCTAGGGTTTTAAATAATTAGGCTTTATTTTTATAAAAATAATGCAAGTACATAGGTTAAAAATTCAAATAGCATCTTTAAATTTATAGCAGAAATCATCAGACTCCTGTCCTCTCATCTCAAACCTCAATTGTGCCCCCCATATGCAAATACTCACAAACATTTAGGCTATTTCTTTTGGTATTTACCTTCATCTAATAAATAGTATGACCACACCATTATTTTTGATTTAGAAAGTTTATACTATATATTGGCCTTTTACTGTGCAAGAGTATAATTGTCTCATTTATACCACTATCCATATAAACTCCCCATTTCTCTCAATATAGTTATGTGATAATTTGATAAATTAATATTTATTTTTTAAATGTTATAATTACATAATTATTCACAACATAGACATATAACATATCTCAGAATACCATTTCCTTTCCTAAGCAGATGTTTTTCATGTAGTCATTACTTCATATTTTTCATACTTAGTGTTCTATTAATTCAGTCTAAGGTCTCAAAAACTCTTAATATGACTAAATATATTATTATCTGTTTTTGTTTTTATTTTTTGAGTAACTTTATTGAGGCATAATTTAAATCCAATAAATATATAACTGAAAGCATGCAATCTGATTAATTTTCATATATGCATATGCCCATGAAATAATCACCACAATCAAGATAATGAACATCTTCATCCTGCTTCTTTGTAAATCTTCCCTGCCATGTATTCTTGATGCCATGTCCTTTCCCAAAACAAATACTAATCTGCTTTCTGTGACTATAGATAAGTTTTGTTTTTCAAAAAGAAATATATATATATATATATGGAATCATATACTATATACCTTTGTTTTGTGTGGCTTATTTTACTCAGCAAAATTATTTTTATTTTTAGGCATGTTGTAACAAGCATCAATAGTTAAATTCTTTTTAAATAATTTTTCTTTTTTTATTTCAGCATATTAGAGGGATATATATGCTTAAGTTACATATATTGCCTTTGCCCCACCCAAGTCAGAGCCTCAAGCATGTCCATCCCCAAGACAGTACACTCTGCACCCATTAGGTGTGATTATACCCATTTCCTCCTCTCCCCTCCCACCTGCACAGCCCCCAATGAATGCCACTACTATATGTGCATTTAAGTGTTGGTAGATTAATACAAATTTGATGGCGAGTACATGTGGTGCTTGTTCTTTCATTCTTGTTATACTTCACTTAGTAGAATGGGCTCCAGCTCTATCTGAGATTAATACAAGAGGTGATAGATCACCATTGATTTTGTGGATGAGGAGAACCCCATAATATACATATACCACATTTTATTAATCCAAAAATATTCTTAGACACTCAAGTTATTTCCTCATCTTTGCAATTGTGAATTGTGCTACTATAAACATTCTGTTACAGATGTCCTTTGGGTAGATGTCCAGTAATGGGATTGCTGGATCAAATGGTAGTTCTACTTGTAGCTCTTTGAGGTATCTCCATATTACTTACTACAAAGGTTGTACTAGTTTACAGTACCTCCAGCCATGTATGAGTGTTCCTATCCCTCCACATCTTTGCCAAAAATTATTGTTTTAGAACTTTTTGATAAAAGCCATTCTCACTGGAGTTAAGTGATGTCTCATTGTGGTTTTAACTTGCATTTCCCTGATGATTAGAGATGTTGAGCATTTTTTCGTCTGTTTGGCCATTAGTCTATCTTCTTTTGAAAAGTCTTTTACTGGCCTTTTACTTCTGTTCATGTCTTTTGTCCACTTTTTAATGGGATTGTTTAATTTTTTCTTGCTGAGTTTTCTGAGTTCTATATAGCTTATAGTTGTCAGCCCTTTATTGAATGTGTAGCATGTGAATATTTTCTCCCATTCTGTAGGTTGTCTGTTTGCTCTCATGATAGTTTCCTTGGTTATGCAGAAGCTTTTTAATTTGATTAGGTCCCATTTATTTATTTTTGTTGTTGCTGTGATTGCCTTTGGGGTCTTCTTCATAAATTCTTTTCCTAAGCCAATGTCTATAAGAGTTTTTCCAACATTTTCTTCTAGAATTTTTAAAGTTTTATGCCTTAGATTTAAGTCTGTTATGCACCATGAGTTGATTTTTGTTAGAAATGAGAGATGTGGATCCTGTTTCAGTCTTCTATATGTGGCTATCCAATTTTCCCAGCACCATTTGTTGAATATGGTGCTCTTTTCCCCAGTTTACATTTTTGTTTGTTTTGTCAAAGATTAGATGGCTTCATGAGGATGGTTTTATATCTGGGTTAGCAGTTCTGTTCCATTGGTCTATGTCTCTATTCTTGTGCCAGTGCAAAGCTGTTTTAGTTACTATCACTGTGTAGTATAGCTTGAAGTCTGGTAAATTGATCTCTCCCAATTTGTTCTTTTTGCTTAAGATTGCTTTTGCTATACGGGGTCTTCTCTGCTTCCATATAAAGTATAGAATTATTTTTTCTAGATCTGTGAAAAATGACATTGGTATTTTAATGGGGATTGCACTGAATCCGTAGATCACATTGGGTAGTATAGACATTTTAATAATGTTGATTCTGCTGCCCCATGAGCATGGTATGGTTTTTCACCTATTTACATCCTCTGCTATTTCTTTCCTCAGTATTTCATAGCTCTTCCTGTAGAGGTTTTTCACCTCCTTAGTTAAATGTATTCCTAGGTATTTTATTTTCCTCATTGCTATTGTGAAGGGTATTGAGTCTTTGATTTGGTTCTCAGTTTGACTATTGTTGGAGTATAGGAATGTTCCTGATTTCTGTATACTTATTTTGTTACCTAAGACTTTGCTTAAATTATTTATAACCCCACTAGTCTCATGGCAGAGTCCTTGGGGTTTTCTAGATATAAGACCATATGATCAGCAAAGAGTGATAGTTTAACCTCTTCTGCCCCCATTTGGATGCGCTTGATTTTCTCTCTTGTCTGACTGCTCTGGCTAGGACTTACAGCACTATGTTAAATAGAAGTGGTAATAGAGGACAGCTTTGTCTGGTTCTAGTTTTAAGTGGTAATGCTTTTGATTTTTTCCTGTTCAGTATGATGCTGCCTAAATGTTTGTCATATTTGGCTTTATCATTTTAAGTTAGGTTCCATCTATGCCTATTTTGTTAAACATTCTTATCATAAAGGGGTGCTGAATTTTGTCAAATGCTTTTCCTGTATCTATTGAGAGGATCATATGGTCTCTGTTTTTACTTCTATTTATGTGTTGAATTACAGTTAAAGATTCACATATGTTGAAGCATCCCTACATATTGGGAATGAAGCCCACTTGGTAGGCTTCATTATTTTTTTGAGAAGCACCTGAATTCGGTTTGCTAAGATTTTGTTGAAAATTTTTGCATCTGTATTCGTAAGGGATATTGGTCTATAGTTTTCTTTTGTTGTTGCTTCTTTTCCTGGTTTTGATATCAGGGTGATGTTGGCTTCATGCAACATGTTAGGGAGATTTCCTTCATTCTCGAAGTTGTGGAATAATTCCTGCAGGATAGGCACTAGTTCTTTTTTGTAGGTCTGGTAAAATTCAGGTGTGAAACATCTTGTATGGGACTTTCTTTTTTTCTTTTAGGAAGGTTTTTATTGCTGCTTTAATTTCAGTACTTGATATTTGTCTGTTCAAGAATTCTATTTCTTCCTGATTGAGCCTAGGGAAGCTATGTCTTTCTAACAATTTGTCCATTTCATGTATGTTTTCAAGTTTATGTGCATAGAGGTTTTTATAGTATTCATAGATAATATTTCATATTTCTGTTGTATCAGTTGTAATTTCTCCTCTTTCATTCCTGATTGAGCTTATTAGAGTCCTTTCTTTTCTGCTTCTCATTAATCTAGCAGTAGGCACGTCAATTTTGTTTATTTTTTCAAAGAGCCAACTTTTTGTTTTATTAATCTTCCATGTATTTGTTTTGTTATAGATTTCATTTAGTTCTGCTCTGATCTTTGTTATTTCTTTTCTTCTGCTGAGTTTAGAAGTGGTTTGCTCATCTTTTTCTAGTTCTTTGAGATGACTCATTAGATTGTTGGTTTGTAATCTGTCTTTTGGATGCCGGCATTCATGGAAATAAATTTTCCTCTCAGGGTTGCATTTGCTGTGTCCCGCACAGTCTGATAACTTATGTCTCTTTTATAATTTAGGTCAACGAATCTTTTGATTTCTGTCTTAATTTCCTCCTTTAACCCAATAATCATTCAGCAGAAGTTTGTTTATTTTCCATGATTTTGTGTAGAGATGAGAGTTTATGGTCTTTTCACATATGATTAGGTTTTATTTGCTAAAATTTTAGAAGAATTTTTGTTTTTGTCTTTATGAAGAATAATAGTCCCAAGTATTTTTTTTATAATGTCTTTGGTTTGTGTTTCAGATTAGTGCTGTTCTCATAGAATGAGTTAAGATGCACTTCCTTGTCATCAATATTATGGAAGAGTTTTATTTTTTTTAGAATTAATATGATTTTTAAATTTTTAATAAAATTTATTAGTAAAGCTATGTGGACTTCTCCAAATTTTATTTATTTATAATAATAAAATATATTTCATATATATATGCTATCCTATATTGACAGGTATATATATAATGTATATATAGGTTATTTGTATGTGTGTGTGTGTAAAATATATATATGTGTGTGTGTATGTATAAAGGTCAAATCAACTGCAATTTTTACCTTAACAAACAAACAGAATATAAGAACAACTTAAATGCTAAAAAAATCAAAGTCAGAAATTGTTCTTAAAACCAATGATATATATATTTACCATATATATATTTTATATATACACTTGATAGACCCTCTTTCTCTGTATATTTTTCTGTCTTGTATATGTATATTTGTGTTTTGTACATATGTCAGGTGCTATAACAAAGTAGGTGTAAACCACCAACAACAAAATACAATCTCAAACACAATGAAACAAATAACAGAGGTATAAAATACATAAAGCAAAAAACTGATAGAACTATTTTTACTGTTCTAAAAATCTACACATATAATGAGAGACTTCAACACTCCTTTCCCAAAATTTGATATAGCAGTTAGACAGAACAGCAACAAGAACAGAGAACTCTACGACATCATCAACCAACAGGACCTATTCAATATTTATGAACTACACCACTGCCAACAGCAAAATGTACATTTTTTCAAGTTCCTGTGGAATGCATACCAAGATAAACCATATCTTGGGCTATAAAATAAAACCTGAATAAATTTTTAAAAAGTGAAATCATGCAGAGTGTGATATCTGACCATGATGGAATCAAACTGGAAATCAATAGCAGAAAGATAACAAGAAAATCTCCAAACACAGATTAAAAGGCACACTTCTAAATAATCTATAAGCCAAAGACAAAGTCTCAAGGAAAATTAGATATATTTAGAATGGATGGAAATGAAAGTACATTTGTTAGGCACAGCTAAAGTAATGCTGAGAAGGAAATTTATAGCACTAAATGTATATATTAGAAAAGAGAGAAAGTCTTGAATCAATAATCTAAACTCGCACCTCAAAAGCCTAGAAAATGGAGAGCAAAATAAACTCAAAGCAAGAAAAAGGAAAGCAATAATAAGGATAAGAGCAGAAATCAACAATACTGAAAACAGTAAAAACAATAGAGAAAATGAATAAATCAAAGAGCTATTTCTTTAAAAAAATCACTAATATTTATAATCCTCTGGCAAGACTAACAAAGTAAAAAAGAGGAAAACACAAATTATCACTATCAGAAATGAACTAGGAGATGTCAGTATAGATCCTACAGACATTAAAAAGATAACAAGGGCATACTATGAACAACTCTATGCACATAAATTAAAAAATTTAGATGAAATGGTTTAATTCCCCCCCAAATTAAATTATAACAAATTGCCCAAATGTAATAGATAGTTTGAATAAGCCTATAACTATTAACCAACTTAGATTATAATTTTAAAACTCCCCCAAAGAAATCCAGGCCCAGGTGATTTCACTGGAGAATGATATCAAATGGTTAAAAAAAGTTAACACTAATTCTACACAATCTATTTTAGAAACTTATTTTATAAAGCTAGTATTACTCAGATTCTAAAAACAGATATGGTACAAAAGAGAAACTACCAATCAATATCCCTTATGAATATTGATACAAATATCCTTAAATATATTTCAGTAAATAGAATTCAGCAATATTTTAAAAGAATTCTATACCAGAATCAACTGCCATTTACTCACACATGAAATGATTTGTCTATATGCAAAATCCTTAAGAATTGACCAAACAAACAAACAAACAAGAAATAGGCACATAAGCCAATGGAACATTATAAAAGGCATAATAATAGATGCATACAAATATGTCCAACAAATTTTCGACAAAGTGAAAAAGCAATTCAATAGAGGAAATTTACCCTTTTCAACAAATGGTGCTAGAGCGATTAGGTATTTTCAGGCAAACATAAGAAACTTGACGTAAGTCTCACACCTTATACAGAAATTAACTCTAAATGTATGCCAGATTTAAATTTAAAATGTACATTATAACACTTTTAGGAAATTATGGAAGAGTAATTTGGGGATCTAGGGCCAGGCAAAGAGTTCTTAGACTTGATCCCCAAAGCACCATGCAGAAATGCAAAAATTAAAAAAATAGGACTTCATCAAAATTAAGAACTATTGTTCTGTGAAAGATCCTGCTAAAAAGAAAAAAAGACAGTGAGAGACTACAAGAAAATATTTGCAAACCACATATCCAACAAAAGAATTGTATGCAAAGTATATAAGGAATTCTTAAGCACTTTGGTATGGCGCTCACCGGCCGGGAAACCTTGCCCACCACCGGCACTCACAGTCCGCAAGATAGTTTGTGCTGTGCATTGACGACGAATCCATTTTGCTCTTGTGTGATGAGGAAAGCTTGAAAGCACTGAAAGCTTGTTTTATTTCACAGGCAGCTTTACTTGTCATGTAAATCAGAATAGGTAACATATACATATATGTTTTCATTACGTTAGTTTTAAATGTTCACAATTTTATTTTGATAAATGAAAAATTAGAAAAGTCATATCATGGCTGTTGGCTAAAGTCGCTGTGCGCGTTCATCTGTGGCTATCGACTATAGTTGATGCTGGCACCGAAGTGGTTAAAACACAACAGTCAAATACAAACAACCCAGTTAGAAAATGAGCAAAAGATAGGAAGAAGTTATTTATGAAGATGACATATGGATGGCAAATAAGCACATGAAAAGATGATCAGCTTCATTAGCCATTAAGGAAATGCAAATTAAAACCACAATATCATATCTACCAAAATAATAGTGACACCACCAAATGCTAGCAAGGATGCAGAGAAACTTGTTTACTCATGTGTTGCTGGTGGTAAAATAAAATGGTACAGTCACTCTGGAAAACAGTTTGGCAATTTCTTGAAAAACTAAATACACAGCTACCATACTGCCTAGCAGCTGCTCTCCTGGCCATTTATCCCAGAGATATGAAAAGTTATATGCATGCATTTTGCTATCTATTGAATTGTGTTGCTTCCTAACCCCTCCAAAGTGAATGCATCTGGAGATAGGGTCTTTAGGAGGTAGCATTAAATGAGGTCACCAGGATGAGTCTTGTGAACACAGCAAGAAGGCAGTCATCTGCAAGCCAGGAAGAGAACCCCCACCAGAACCGAACCATGCTTGCACCCTAATCTCAGCCTTTCACCATTCAGAACTGGGAGAAAATATGTTTCTGTCACTTGAGCCACCCCGTCTATGGTATTTTGCTATGGCAGCTGTAGCTGACTACACTACACATGACTATAGCAGCTCTTTTTGTAATAGCCCCAAACTGGGCTATTAAACAACCACGATGTCTTTCAATAGCTGAGTGGTTAAATAAACTGTAGTACATCCATACCATAGAGAAATTCTGGGCAACAAAAAACATACAAACTATTGATACAAATAACAACCTGGCTGTATCTCCAGAGATCTTGTGGTGATGGAAATGCTCTGTATTTTGAATGTATCACTGTTAATATCCTATTGTGATATTGTGCTGTAATTTTGCAAGATGTGACCATTAGGGGGAACTGGGTAAAAGGTACATTGATCTTTCTGTATTATTTCTCACAATTTTAAGTGAAGTAACAATTATCTCAAAATAGTTTAAAAAAATCTATAGAACCTATCCAAGATATTATAAAAAGTAATACACTTGTTTCTGGAAGGATAGATTCAATATTATAATAATATCTACTTTTCCTAATTGTTTGATAGGTTTAAAGCCCTTACAACTTCATTTGAATGAAATTTCATTTTTGTACTTGATAAAGTGATTATAAAATTTGCTTGTGTAAGAAAATAACTAAAACAATTTTTAGAAGTAGGGACATAGGATCCAAGTTGACTATCTGATAACAAGTGTGTAAACTTACAAATAAAATGACATTTTTATGAATGTGTGTGTGTGTGTGTGTGTGTGTGTGTGTGTATACATACATCTTTAGTATGCTTAGAGTCTTCCTTGTTTAAAGATCAGTAAGACATATTTTAAGGAAGTCACTCTTTGGAACACAGGTGAGACCCTAAATGTTAACAAAAGACGCATAATTGTTTCCTATTTTCTAGTTGGAGAGTGACCTGAATGGCTAGACAAAGAATACTACAGAAAGAGATATAAGATTTCTCAGTATTTGTGGGTAATGAATCCATGGTTTGCAGGAAATGATGCTTTTTCACGCAGTTCTGCATGGTGTGAGGCACATTCTTTGATTCAGTATGGTAGAGATACTAATGGCAGAAGCAAAGGGTAATTAAGGGCTCTAGGAAGAGGGAATGGCATATGCTAGTAAGAAAACTTTAACAGCAGTCAAGGAAATTATATATTTGATATATGATATTCATAACAAGAAGGGAGGAGGAATTTTTGATTCCCAGTGATTTTACTGATCACATGACCAGATTTTTGTCCTCAGCTTTCAGTCCCAACCTTCTTGTATAAAAAAAGGAAGAGGAAGGAGCATTGGTTACATGACCTATTACTTAGAAATTCATTCTACTACAAGACACAGAAAAACTTAAGCAGATCCAACATATGAGGTGATTTATTACACATTGCAAGAAGTTTGGGAGGATAGCCCAGAGTGGAAATTACAGCTCAAGAAATTTACAGGGACCCCAACTTTTAATTCTGATCTTCCATTCTTTCCTACATTACTTTACCTCCAAATTCATGTCTGTGTTTCTTTGGCAGGAAGGAAGAAGTAGGACAAAGGACTCACACAAGAGCTATACCAATCTGGGAAAATTTTCACTGTATATGTTTATTTACAGATGGTATCAGGTGAACTTGGCCTATAACAGAGAAACATTCTTTATTATGAAAACTTTCTCATAATATAAAAAGGAAAGATTAATGAAAAGGAAACAGAAAGTGTAAGAAAAAGAAAAATATATTTAAACTAAAGCTAAATTAATACACATTTGGGCCCAGTACAAGTGTGCTAAGCTCAGGTGATAGAGGAATTTTATACTTTTCCATAATTGCTAGAGGTTTATTCATGTAGTGTGCAAATGTACATTTGTGTACCATTTAATAATGTAAAACAGTATAACTCTCCATGTGACCAGGATAATTTTACAAAAATACATTTTGCTTAAATGGTTTATCATTTCTTCTGAATGAAATGCAAACATCTCCTCCTAGCTAGTATTCAGGCTCCTGTACTTTATGGCCTCAGGTTACTTTTATAGATTTTTCTCACACTACTTCCCTGAGCGCACTCTTTGTAATAACTCCTGCTGTTTCTTGAGATGCTACATAGTTGCTCATGCTATTTCCTCCACATCTGCCTGTCTGTTAAAGCTGGCTCTAGAAATCAAAACCGTGATTGGTGAGGTTGAGACTTGACTGGGAAGAGGTACAAGAGAATTTTCTGGGGTATCAGAAATGCTGTATGTCTTGAAATGAGTATGATTACCTGAGTGCATGCATTTTATCCAACTCAACGGCATATATGAGATCTGTGCAAATGTGCATTTCACGTATCACATGCAAATTATACCTTGATTTTAAAAAATGGACTAGTGTTATGTAGTACATCCCTACCATAGAGAAATTCTGGGCAACAAAAAATATACAAACTATTGATACAAACAACAACCTGACTATACCTCCAGAGATCTTGTGGTGATGGAAAGGCTCTGTATTTTGAATGTATCACTGTTCATATCCTATTATGATATTGTGCCAAGTCCTATTGTGTGTACCAAATCTATTAAAGACTATCTTGATCACTGTCCCCCAAATGATGGGACTAATTTTTCATCTTCTGAACTCTCAAGCTGTTTTTAAAACAAAATGCATGCACTGTATGCACAACATGCACACATGTATGTTGTGTATGTTTTATGATTATATTGGTACTTGTCTCATGCCCCCTATTGTACTATAAGTACTTTTGTTCAGGGACCGATGCACTCACTATTTTAATCCTTTCAGTACCTAGCACATTATCTTGTGCAATGAGAGTGTTCCGTAACATTTGTCAAATTGTGGATGGTCAATCTGGAGACAGAACCAGTGACCAGGTATGTGTATGCTCCATATCCTAGGATACCATTTAAATTATGGTTGCAAATTATAAATCATCAACCTAATGTTGCATTGAGATTTTAGGACTCCAGATGATCTTATGAGTATTGCATACTTTCTGTTCTATGCCCTGTTGAAAATTCAACACCCTCTCCCTCACCCAGGTTTCCTATGATGTCTCTAGGGTTAGGGAGCACAGAAGATGAAAGCAAAGGTGAGATGTTCATTCCTTATGGTTTTATTATGATTGATTAACTTCCAGTGTGGGCTGAATTCTTGCCTTGTCTTGTGGTTGTTTCTTTATCTCCAACTGGAATGGAACCAAATGTAGATATTGACCTCTTTTCTTAATTTCTAATTCTTCCCTATATGTGCTTTTGTCTGTATGACAGCTTTGATTTAGTGCCTGCAGGTGATGAGAAGTTGTTAACTTCATTTCAGAAACACAATCGACTTCAGATTCAACACTATTTTGTGTTAGTCAACAATTTTCTTTCTGAGAACCCTTGGTTTCTTTTTCTCAATTTACTTATGCAGAACAGTTGAACTTGTGTAGTGCTATCCCTCAAGCTAGTAAAGTCTTGCCAATACAAAGACTAGATGAAAATTAAAATTTATACTTTCTAAAGGCTTGAATTGTACATGTTGGAAAAAAAAAACTCCATCCTTTCCTGTGATGTCATCTGGGGTGCGTGTTATTTATTCTTTACCACACATCAATATTAGGACTATTAAATAAGTAAGAATCAAATATTGAAATGTCTGGATCATTGCATCCTACCCCTCCCTTAAGAATAAATATCCCTTTCAGTCAGAATTAAAATTCCCACATTATTTCAAAGGGTAAAATAATCTAGAATTTTAAAGTTCATGCACCATTCTGATTAAAAAGATATAACCACTTTTCCTTAAGCCTCTACAGTGACTAGGTTCTCATATTAAAACAAGCAAACACTAGTCCTCCCACTTCGTTTTCCAACAAACAACACCAGGAAGCTGCAAGTTTTGCACAATCTCTAAAGCCATCTTGAGAGCTATGCATACTCAATGATATTATAATCTTTTATTTTGATTGCTCCAGTTTCCTCAGTTGGAGCTTAAATTGTATAGTGAGTTTGCCAGATTTGGTAAAAATGGCAGGTAAGAGAGGGAGAGAGAGTTGGATGAGCCTAAAGGGATTTGAATTTCAAAGCTCAGCAGCACTTCTGTCTATAACAGTAGTGATCTGTTAGTCTCGGTATATGGCCAAAATATCTCATTTTTCTGCTTTAAGAAACACTACAGAATATGAAACATAAAGCCTCTCCACTTTCAAACTAAATCTGCTGTAGTACTTCATTAATTTGCTAAAAAGCTGACAATGTAAGTTTATACCTTCAACATAATCCAAGATAACTACACATTGAAAGCATGGGTATTTTTTCCAATTGAGAGAACAAGATCTTACTTTGCTAGGTTCTAATATAAAGTAACATTTAATAATACATGTAATAAATACATGTAATACATGTAATAAATCTATAATATAATACATGTAATATATAATAATACATGTAAAATATAATAATACATGTAATAAATCCATGTAATACATGTAATAAATCTTTACAACTTTGTGTGTGTGTGTGTCTTATTGACTGAGCGTTATTTAATGTTTTGTAACATATTGACTGTATTTTTACAGTAATATTTCGGGAAGATTGGCCATTATTTAATAACATATATTGAATTTGACTGTAATTCTATTTGCTTTTTTTCTGATATGCTAAGTACCTGACCTTAAGACTTACTATAAAGCTACAGTATTCAAGACAGTGTGGTATTAGTGAAGTAATAGATGAATTGATCAATGGAATGGAATAAAGCTCATAAATCAACTCATATAAATAAAGGCAACTGATCTTTTACAAAGGAGAAAAGGCAATATGATGGAGCAAAGATATTATTTTTCAATAAACGGTACTGGGACAACTGGATATACACATGAAAAAAAATTGAATCTAGACGCAGACCTTACACCCTTCACAAAAATTACCTCAAAATGGATCATAGAGCTAAATATACAAAGCAAAGTTATAAAACCCCTAGACGATAACATAGGAGAAAATCTAGATGACCTTGATTTTGACAATGATTTTTGAGATACAAAACAAAAGGCAAGATCTATGACAGAAATAATTGATAAGCTAGACTTCACTAAAAATAATAAATTCTGCTTTGTGAAAGACAAGTCACAAGAATGAGAAGATAAGCTACACACTGGAAGAAAATATTTGCAAAAGACATATCTGATAAAGAAAGGGCTGTTATCCAAACTATACAAAGAATTCTTTTTTTTTTTTTTTTTTTTTTTTGAGACAGATTCTCACTTTGTTGCCCAGGCTAGAGTGAGTGCCGTGGTGTCAGCCTAGCTCACAGTAACCTCAATCTCCGGGGCTCAGCGATCCTACTGCCTCAGCCTCCCGAGTAGCTGGGACTACAGGCATGCGCCACCATGCCCGGCTAATTTTTTTTTGTATATATATTTTTAGTTGGTCAATTAATTTATTTCTATTTTTGGTAGAGATGGGGGTCTCGCTCAGGCTGGTTTCGAACTCCTGACCTTGAGCAATCCGCCCGCCTCGGCCTCCTAAAGTGCTAGGATTACAGGCGTGAGCCACCACGCCCGGCCCAATAACAATGCAAACAACCTAAATAAAAAATAGGCAAAATACCTCACCTAGGAAAATATACTGATGGCAAATAACCATATGAAAAGATGCTTTTCATGATACATCATCAAGAAAATACAAATTAAAATAACAAAGAGCTACCACTACATATTTATTGTAATGGTCAGAAACCAGAACAATGACAATATCAAGTACTGGAAAGAATGTGAAACAACAGGGACTCACATTCATTGCTCGTGGGAATGCAAGATGGTACAGTCACTTTGGACAGTTTGGCAGTTTCTTTCAGAACTTGACATATTCTTACCATGTGGGCAACCAGTTGTGTTCCTTGGTATTTACTGAAATGATTTGAAAACTTACATTCACACAAAGCTTTGCAGATGGATTTTTATAGAAGTTTTATATGTAATTGTCAAACCTTGGAAATAACCAAACCTTTAGTAGGGAATTGGATAAACTGTGAAACATATGAACAATTGAATATTATTAAGTACTAAAAAGAAATAAACCATCAAATCATAAAAATACATGGATGAACTGTAAATGCATATAACTAGGTGCACGAAGCCAATCTGAAGAGTGGCTTATGATAAAATGCATACATTTTACACAAAATTATAAAATGTATATATTTTAGAATTCCAAACATATGGCATTTCAAAAAGGCAAAACTATGGAGTTAATAAAAAGATCAGTTTTTGCCAAGGATTAGAGGAGAGAAAAGGATGATGAATATAGGTAGATCACGAAGGATTTCTAGGGCAGGGAAACTATTCTGGATGATACTATGATGGTGGATACATGTCATTATACATTTGTCACCAGAGTGACCCCTAATGTAAACCATAGACTTTGGGTGATAATGATGTGTCAGTGTGGGTTCATTGATTATAACAAATGTACCCCTCTGGGGCAGCATATTGATAGCAGAGGAAGCTGTATGTGTGGTGGGGAGAGTGGAGGATGGAGGATATGTAGCAACTCTGTACCTTCTGTTCCATTTTGCTGTGAGCCTAAAACTACTCTAAAAAATAAAGTCTAGGCCGTGCGTTGTGGCTCACGCGTGTAATCCTAGCGCTCTGGGAGGCCGAGGCGGGTGGATTGCTCGAGGTCAGGAGTTCGAAACCAGCCTGAGCAAGAGCGAGACCCCGTCTCTACTATAAATAGAAAGAAATTAATTGGCCAACTAATATATATATAGAAAAAATTAGCTGGGCATGGTGGCGCATGCCTGTGGTCCCAGCTACTCGGGAGACTGAGGCAGCAAGATCGCTTGAGCCCAGGAATTTGAGGTTGCTGTGAGCTAGGCTGATGCCACGGCACTCACTCTAGCCTGGGCAACAAAGTGAGACTCTGTCTCAAAAAAAAAAAAAAAAAAAAGTCTATTTAAAAGAAAAAAAATCTATTATGCTAGACTGTAGGCTTTTGGGTTCATCTGGCAGCTCTGGAAAAGATGAATTTTCAGGTTTGCTGCAGGCATTTTATGAAAGTTTCTGGTTTGGGTCATGAGTAATCATATTTGGAATCATCTCATATGTAAAAGTGGCAGGATAAGAACACCACTGGATCTCTAGACCCAGGGATACACATCTAAAAGAGGTGGTGCTTATTGATTTGTTGTAGATGGGGAAAAGAGAGCCATGTGAGATGTAGGGACCGGGTGTAGGTCAGCGTTTTGATAATAGCATGTCTGCCTGGAAAAGCGAAGATGAGAATCTCATTGAATTTAAGTCAGATTTCTGAAATGTTACACCAAACAATAAGTAGGGGGGAAATACGCAATGGTCTGATAACTCTGGGAATAATCTTAACACTTATCTTAACTCTGGGTATTTGTGGGAGTCTTTGGTGGTGGAAGGGTTATCTCTTTTTAAACATCACTATGAATTTTTGCTGGAAAGTCGAAACCTACATTCTAGCATAATAGACATTTTTTCCCTTCTAAATAGACTTTATTTTTGGAATAGTTTTAGGTTCACAGCAAAGGGAATCAGAGGGCAGAGGAATTAAAAGTTGGATATGAGTGGATGATTTTAAGACAAATTGATGCTGAACACCAAGTGAACAGAATGAATAGAATCTTTGACATCTCTGTTTTGGCCATAACATATTCCCATGTCAACAGGTAAGTAGTAATATGTGAATAAATCTCCAGGCTGCTAAATGACTAAAAGAAGTGAACACATTGAATATCTATGTACAGTTCTATGTAAGAGAGAGATTTGAAGAGGAAATGTCTGAGCTACAATTACAAACAATTTTACTTTCTATCTGCTGATGTGTTAATTTGGAGAAGATTTTACTTACTGAATTACACTTGAGTGAGTCAATACAATTTGAGTAAAAGACATTAATTACCCAGTGGGATGGGGATGAGATACTAAAGGTCTGGACCAGTAACTAACAGATGTTTGTTAAATGGCCTTTTAAGGGTAGGGATACTCGAAGGACCTTTAATAAGGTTTTATGCATCTAAGTTGAATTTCAGGAATTAGACCAGTACTGCACATTCCTCTGAAAATCAGAGGGCAGAGGGATTTGAAATTGGATAGGAGTGGATGATTCTGTTACAACCTAACCAGGTTCATTGCCCATTGCTCAAGAGGAAGGTGATACACTGACACAGCAGGGGTTACAGCAGAGAAAGCATTTAATATCACAGATGCCATGAAAGGAGATAGGAGGAATTTCTCAAATCCATCTCCCTAAAAATTTGGGAGAAAGGGGTTTTAAAGATAAGTTTGGTAGATAAAAAGCTATGCAATTGGGTCTGCTAATTGGCTGGATTGGGGTGGAACTTTAGGGGAATAGAAATTGTCTTGTTTACTGAGTTGGTTCTTGGGTGGGGGTCACAATACCAGTTGAGTCAGTTTCTTGGTATGGGCCTCTGGTCCGGGTGGGTCAGCCAATCTACTGGAATGCAGAGCCTGGAAGATATCTCAAAAGCTAGCCTTAGGTTTCACAAGGGTTATCTTATCTATGGGGAAAGTTAAGAATCTTTATGATCATCAGCTATGTGACTCCTGAGTAGCAATTATAGGAAAGCAAACTAGGGGACAGTGGCTTGTTGTTATCATTATTTTTAGCTATGCCTGTGCCTTTGCAAAATGTAGGCCCTTACCACAGTCCTTGCCTTGCACCCCTTTATTAATTTTTAAAGGGCAGTTTCAATTTTATGAAGACTAATTGATGCTGGACACTGAATAGGGGAATATAACCTCAATTATAATGCCACTAGGCAGTTTTACTTTTAATTATTGATAAGGTGATTCTAAAATAGGTATGGATTCTAGAATATTGAAAGCAATCTTAAAAAGAAAAGATAGAATTGAAAGACTACCGCTTTCTGACTTAAAGACTTACTGTAAGTCTATAGTAATGAAGACAGTTTGCAATTGGAATAAGGATTAACAAAAAGATCAATAGATTTTTTCATTTTGGGGAAAGTATAAAAAGTTTAAATTTAACATATACACTAGTAAATTTGTAATGTAAATTCTAATTGTTAAGGTAAGTCACAAAATATGAATCAAAGAATATATAAATAAAAAGCTAATAGATAGGAAAATTAGATAATAAAAGGATTGATTACTCTGCAAAAGGCAAAAAAGGAGAAACAAACATAAAAACAAATAAGGAAAAAAAAATATGTGGTGAAAATCCAAATAGTACATTAATAGATATAAATTCACATATATTAGTAATTATATTAAATATAAATAGATTCAATGCTACAATTAAAGACAAATACTGTTAGGCTAAACAACAAAATCCAAATAGATACTGTTTATAAGAGACTCGATTTAACTAAAAGTTTGTGTAAAATTTGAGAGCAGGAGGATATTAAAAAGGTATGCCAGAACTACAATAATCAAATAGAGTCAGTGAAGTTTTACTAATATTAGTCAAAGTAAATTTAAGGGAAAAGGTCATGATAAGGACAGGAATTTTATATTATTGGATGAATATATTAGGAATAAGTAGTAAGCTTAAATTTATGTGCATCTAATAGAATATCCTTGAAATATACAAAACAAATCCTGACAGAAATAGGAGCAGAAATAGATGAGTCCACAATTATAGGAATAGCCTCTCAAAAGCTTATAGAACAAGCAGACAAAATAATCAGTAAGGACATTTGAACTTAAGGAATACTAGCAAATCTTAAATTATGTAGAAGTACATGTAAAGTGAAGAATGTGAGCTATATTGTATCATGTCTTAGGTTTAAGTCTGTTATCTATCATAAATTGATTTTTGTGAGTGGTGAGAGGTAAGGGTCCTGTTTCAGTCTTCATGTAGCTATCCAATTTTCTCATCACTATTTATTGAATAGGGTTTCTTTTTTCCAGCATATGTTTTTGTCTACTTTCTCAAAGATGAGATGGCAATATGAGAATGGTTTGATGTCTGGGTTCTCTGTTCTGATCCATTGGTCTATGTCTCTTTTCTTGTGTCAATACCATGCCATCTTGTAGTTCCATGGTATCAATTATAATTTCTCCTTTTCATTCCTGATTGGGCTTCTCAGGGTCTTTTCTTTTCTGCTTCTAGTTAACCTAGCTGGAGGCCTGTCAATTATTTTTAGCTTTTCAGAGAACCAATTTTTTGTTTCATTAATATTCTATATAATATTTGTTATCAGTTTCATTTAGTTCTGCTCTTATCTTGGTTATTTCTTTTCTTCTGCTGGATTTGGGATTGGTTTGCATCCTTTTTCAGTTCCTTGAGATGATTCATTGGATTGCTTATTTGTGTTCTTTCTGTCTTTTGGTGTAGGCATTTATGGGCATGAATTTTCCTCTCTGGACTGCTTTACCTATATTCCACAGATTTTTGATAACTTCTGTTAGCCTAGGCTAAGAATTTATGAAAAATACCACAAAAGTAATCACTGCAACAACAAAAATAAATAAATGAGACCTGATCAGATTATAAAGCTTATGCACAGCTAAAGAAATAATCATTAGAGTGAATAGAGAACCTACAGAATGGGAGAAAATATTTGCATGCTATACATCTGAAAAACAGATGATAACTAGAATCTATAAAGAACTCAAGCAAATAAGCAGGAAAACATCAAACAAATCCCTTAGAAAGCAGACAAATGGCATGAATAGAAATTTTTCAACAGAAGATAGATTAATGGCCAGCAAACATGAAAAAATGCTCAACATCACTAATCATCAGGGAAGTGCAAATCAAAACCACAATGAGATATCACTTAACTCCAGTGAGAATGGATTTTATAAAAAAAGTACAAAAACAACAAATGCTGGTGTAGATGTAAACAGACAGGAACACTCATACACTGCTGGTGGGAGTGCAAACTAGTACAATCTCTATAGAAAGTAGTATGGAGATACTCCAAAGAATTGAAAGTAGAACTATCATTTGATCCAGCAATCCCACTACTAGGTATTTGCCCAAAGGAAAAAATGATATTTCATAAAAAAAGATATCCACGCGCCAATGTTTTTTTAGCACCACAATTCACAATTGCAAAGATGTGGAAACAACCCAAGTGCCTATCAATACATGAGTGGATTAATAAAATGTGGTGTATGTATAATACGGAGTCCTACTCAGCCATAAAAAATGGTGAACTAACACCTCTTGTATTAACATGGATGGAACTAGAGACCATTCTTCTAAGTGAAGTATCACAAGAATGGAAAAAACAGCACCACATGTACTCATCATTAAACTGGACACATGTGCACATATGGAAATAAATTAATCAGAAATCAAGTAGGAAAAAGGGCTGAGGAGGAGGTGGGTAAATTCTCACTTAATAGGTACAATGCGCACTATCTGGGGGATGAGCACACTGATAAGTGTGACTCAAATGGTACAAAAGCAATTTATGTAACCAAAACATATTTACCTCCATAATATTCTGAAATAAAAAAAGAATGTTAGCTGTATGGACAAAGATAAGATGTGGTACTGAGAGTCAAATTTTCTCTAATTGTTTATGAGATTCCCGTGTTTATGGAATTTCTTTATCAAAGATCCCAGCTTTGGGCCAAGTGAGGTGGCTCACACCTGTAATCCTAGCACTCTGGGAGGCCAAGGTGGGAAGATTGTTCGAGCTCAGGAGTTCGAGACCAGACTGAACAAGAGTGCAACCCTGTCTCTACTAAAAATAGAAAGAAATTAGCTGGACAACTAAAAATATATATAGAAAAGATTAGCCAGGTATGGTGGCACATGCCTATAGTCCCAGCTACTCGGGAGGCTGAGGCAGAAGGATTGCTTGAGTCCAGGAGTTTGAGGTTGCTGTGATAGTCTGATGCCACAACACTCTAGCCTGGGTAACAAAGTGAGACTCCATCTCAAAAAAAAAAAACCCTAAATTTACTAATACCTAGGATAATGTGTTCCTAAATAGATCCATTGAATATTGCACAGTAGTCTTCTGCAAGGGACAGTTTTTGGCTCCATTTTAAGCTGTTCTTTTTTAAAACTCATAGTCAGTTACCTTATAGGCAATTTTCCATCAATACAATTTCACTGCAACAAAATGTGCAGAAATTATGGCAACTGAATGATGGAATGGAGGCTCTTTTTCATGTTATGAGTCAAAAATGGCTTTGGCACAAAGCTTTTGAGTAATATAATCTATGCACCCTTACCTCTCAATATTTCCTAATGTAAATTCATTAGTTCTAGGAAATAATAGGAAAATAAAAAATGTATTAACAACTTCTACGTGGTTGATAGCATGCCAGTGGGCACCAGAGGGGATAAATAATCTCTAACAGCCATTCAGAACTTTGAAGGGATATATGGTCATTAGTATAGTATTCATAATTGATATTTAGTGAAAAAGATTGAATCAATTACTGCCTATTTAGAGGATGCTTTATGAATGCTAGTTGAGTAAAGTTGGATTGGATAAAAGTAAAAATGTGGGTGCTATATTTATTAGCTGCTTACAAAGATGAGTGTGTGTGCCTTAGCAGAAGATTTTTCACTCTGGCTCAGACATGAAAGTTCCTAAAACCCAAGTGAGCAAAAGTACAAATTAATAGTCCCCTGTGCCTTTTTGATTCATTGGCTGATTGTTGGATTTTTTTTCTTCATGCAACAAATACTTATTGATTGTATATTATATATCAGAGACTGTGTCAGTAATTAAGAGATCAGTGACTAAGACTGACAAGACTGTAGCCTTCTGTCCTTCATAAGTTCACATTTTAGTTTGGGAGGCCAATATTATTTTCCTTTAAAAGAAACTTTCTCAACTTACAACCACAGTTAATTATTTAATTGTGATTGTAATAAGTGCTATAAAGAAGCGTAGAGTGCTAGAGGTATTACAGCAAAGGTTCCTGTCCTAGTCTTGGTGGTGTAGCAGTAAGTCTGGCATGTGTGCCAGAGAGTGTTTATTGAAGACAATGTGTCTGAGCCATGCTCTGATGACAAGCTAGGTGAAGTAGACAAGTGAGAGCAATGTCAGCCTAAATGACAAACAGAGAGAGGCTGTCTAAAGGAAAAGATGTTTATTTGGGAATAAAGCATTGCAGTGGGAATACATGTGTCATAGTAAAACTATGTGTGTATTCAGGGAGGTAAGGGAAGACAAAGGTTTTTAAAGGAAAAATGAAGAGGATTACATAATTATCCTTGGCTACAAAGATCAGTAACAAGGGTGATGCCAGTCTGAGGTTGGACAGTTGCTGGGCAGATGTCCTTTTAGAAGTATTTCTTGTGCAAGGTTGGCCTTTGTGGAAGGTGGTTTTTGTGGTTTTTGCAGCCTTTTGCAATAGTTTTTGTTGTCAGGCATACACACGTGAGAACACTCTCTTCCTGGACTAGCCTGGCTCTATTTATCAGGGTTTTCTTAACATTAGTGACTCCATTTTAATTCTTATAATTTCACAGCATATACTGAGGGAATAGCCTATGTACCAAAGACTTATTGCTACTTTAAAGAATATAGTGTACTTAATAAATTAAAGAATCCAAACATGACTTAAATAGGAGTAGGGGAGTGATGAGTAGAGAGGGCTATCTCCAAATCACACAAAACTTTAAAATAAATAAACTTTTAGAAGATGTTAAGGATTTTCTTCTTAATCTCAGATAATGAATGCCTCCAATGGATTTTTAAAGAAGGAAATGAAAGAACTTTTCAAAGCTTATTCTGAATTGACTCAAGGCAAAATTCTATACAGGGAGGCCATTGGAAAAAATGGGCCATAGTACCAAAAAACTTCCTTAATGGCCCAGACTAGGATGGTATATGTGGAAATCAACAAAAGTGGCTTCCACATGTTCTTACTCATATGTGCGGACTGAAACAAAGTTGATCTTATAGAAGTAGAGAACAGAATAGTGGTTACCAGGATCTGGGAAGGACAGGAGAGGGGATGGGAAAAGATTGGTTAATGGGTCCAACTTATAGCTACATAGGAGGAATAATTCCTACTGTGTTCTATAACACAGTAGGATGACTGCAATTAACAATAAAGTATTGTATATTTCAAAACAGCAAGAAGAGAGAAATTTGAATGTTTCTAACACAAAGAAATGATAACTGTTTGAAGTGATGGATATCCCAATTACCATGATTTGATCACTACACATTGTATGCATGCATCAAAATATCACACGTACCCCATAAATACGTACAATTATTATGCAACAATTAAGAATTAAAAAAAAAAAGAAAAGTAGTTACAGTCAAGAAATATTTAGTCTGTAGAACAGAAAAAAATAGTACTTTATTGTATTTGAGGTGTGATGAGAAGGAGAAGTAATGGCTGATGCCAGGTCTTTAGTTGTTCTAACTTTCTGTGATGGTGTTTTTCTTGGAGACTTCAAACAATGAAAGGAAGAAGAGCAGGAAGATGATGATGGTCCATGTGAGGTGTAGGCAGTTGCATATATTAGTCTAAAATTCAAAGAAAGATGTGAACAAGAAAAGAAAAGTTGATAATCAGATAGCATTGTCTAGGGAGCAAATATAGAGTAGAAAGAGATAAAGTAAGTTTAGTTCTGAACTTTGGGAGACCCTTTTAATTAAAGACCATATAGAAAGGAGGATCCAGTAGACATAGAATGAAAGATGATACTTGTAAGAATACCTATGGATGTGGTGCCATCTAAGGCAATGAAGAGGGTCTTCAGAATAAGGAGGTGATAAACGCTATTCCTCAGAGTGAAATCTTCTCATTGTGATGGAGGAAGGTTTGTTTAGTGTTCTTTTTGAAATGCTAATGTTATCTGTCTCTGCTTAGAGTGATGGTCTATTTACTGCAGGTGATAGGAAATAAAATACTTGAGAATTGGTGAGTTCATATTGCTAAGAGCGCCTGGTGCCAAATCTATTCTAGAATAACATTTATCTCTTGAATGGTATAATTTAGGATGTCTTTATTTAATTCATTGCTAATGCTATATTAGAAGTTAATATGACTTGTCAGTGCATTATTGTACTCACATTGAAAAGAATTCTTTCTGACGTTAAGTATGAGCATCTGAAAGTCTGAATGTGTTTGAAATCATGCATAAATATAAGTATTGTACCATCAGTTACTTATCTAGGAAATTCTCATTCACTCTCCCATTCAGTAAACACTTCTTAATTGCCTGATATATCCTAGCATTACTAAATGCTGGGGATGGAAAAACTATCTTGAAACACAGTTCTTGTAAACCATCACTCTTGGGAGCAATATGTATGCCCTGGGGAGGAGGTGGTGAGCCAGATAAGGTAGGTCACGGCTGGATGGTGAAGTAATTGCAGCACAAAGTTTAAACTAATCGCAAAGGTGTGGAAACAACCCAGGTGCCCATCAATACATGAGTAGATTAATAAAATGTGGCGTATGTATACCATGGAGTACTATTCAGCTTTAAGAAACAATGGTGATATAGCACCTCTTATAGTTTCCTGGATAGAGCTGGAACCCATTCTACTAAGTGATGTATCTCAAGAATGGAAAAACAAGCACCACATATGCTCACCAGCAAATTGGTATTAACGGATCAACACTTAAGTGGACATATAGGAATAATATTTATCAGGTGTCGGGCGGGTGGGAGGGGGTACGGGGGACATTGACAATATACATAACCTTAACATTTGTGCCCCCATAATATGATGAAATAAATAAATAAATAAAACTACAGGTTAGTGTAACCAAATGATTGATGAGGAAATGTTATTCTTGATAGATAATTTCTATCTAATAAATCAAGAAGTAATGATAAAATATAATAATCCTGCTTATAATACCCAATGAATTAATAGATCTAGGTGATAGCTGGTGACGAAAAAGAGAGATAAGCTGTTCTTATAGACCTCTGGATATGAGTATATGACATGACCCAGCAAGTTTTCTTGCCTAAAATATGAAATCTAAAACAGATCACTCCTTTAGTTCTATCAGTTTATAGAAAATACATAGAAAACAAACTAACATGTTAAATCATACCATGGGGACGCAATCTGTAAAACCCAGACAGAACAACAAATCCATTTTCCTCAACAGCAACTACAATAACAAAATAAAGAAAGAAAAGGAGGAGTGCACACCTATAGAGTATAAGAGACTTAATGAACATAGAAACGATTGCAATTTAAGGTCATATTTAGACCCTAATTCAAACTGCAAAGTAAAAACATATAAGACAACCAGGGGGAGGTGAACTCTGTTGGATTTGCTGCTGTTAAAAAAATTATAGTTAATTTTTAACTGCAATAATGATTTGTAATTAGATCTGTAAAAAAAGATTTTTTTTGTCTCATACTATTTAGATTTTAAATGATACAATGCCTAGGATTTGTTTCAGTATAATCAGGGATGGAATATAGATGGAAATGTTGGAGCTCAGAAAACTGTACCCCAAAATGCAGTCCTCAGAAGCAGTACTTTTTCTCTGATCTTCTCCTGTCTTCCTGTCTCTCAGTCCCGTTCTCCCCTGAGGCTGGCTGTAGAAACTAGAATCCCTTTTCCTCAAGGAGGGTCATAGAAACCAGAACCTGTTTTCCTGAAAACAAGCCATAAAACCTAAAATTATTCTGTATAAAAATTGGCCATAAAGAAATTATCTGACCTACCTTGTTTTACTGTAAGTCATAAAACTCTTATTCCAGAGAGGGCCCTGCCCCACACTCAGAAGGAAGAAATGCTGCTCAGAGAGAGGCCAAGAAGAATCTAGACAGACAGGCCTCGCTCGGTTTCCCTACTCAGTCTGTTAGCATTAGATCAACTCTTTTTGTCCAGTCCTATTTCTACATGACTGCCCTTATTTTGTTGAACTTAACTATAAAAATGGACAATTTCCCATGTATATTTGAGTCTTCATTCTGAAGGCTCATGTGTGTACATTTTAAAGAAATTTGTATGTCTTTTCTCCTATTAATCAATCTGCCTCATGTCATGATTTTTCAGGGAAACTTTTGGGGGCCAAGTGCCTTGGTCCCTGCAAAACTAAGATGGTCACTGTAAGGAAAAAATGACCCTACTTCTTTCTACACACGAAATACTTCTGGCCACTGTATCTGGGTTTCTGCTCCCACACTAAACAATAATCCAATTCTTTGTGGATACCTACTGAGTGTCCTATAATTTAACTCAAATATAAGACTATCTATCTGGAGATAGCATCAGATCCCGCAGACTGGGATTCATTCCCACAGACTGCCCTCACTTCAGTTGCCAATCACAAGTCCAGATTGACACCTGTGCTTTTGACTGACTGCTATAAATTGGAGGTTCTCATGCCCCGCTCCCTGCATTGGATCATTTGCTAGAACAGCTCACAAAGCATAAGAATACAGTTCACTTATTAGATGATTGGAGAATACAACTCAGGAACAGCGATATAGAAGGGATGCATAGGGCAAGGTGTGGGGGAAGAGGTGTGGAGCTTCCATGCCTTCTCTAGCTGTGCCGCCCTGCCTGTACCCCAACATGTTCCGCAACCTAGAAACTCTCTGAAACCCATTCTTTTGGTTTTTTTATTGGGGCTTCTTTATGTAGGCGTGATTGACGAAGTCATTGGCCATTAGTGATCAAGTCGATCTTCAGTTCTTCTCCTGATCCTAGAGGTCAGGAAGCAGGGGTGAAAGTTTCAACCCTCTAATCACATGTTTGGTTCCCCTGGAAACCAGCCCTCATCCTAAGGTTATCTAGAGGATTTCCAAAAGTCACTTCATTAACATAAACTCAGGTATAGTTGTAAGGAGCTTGATATGAATAACAGAAGATTCTCCATTCTCCTTTATCTCTCTTATCCCTTAGGAAATTCCAAGAGTTTTGGGAGCTCTGTGATAGGAGTGGAGACAAAGACCAAATATACAGTTTTTATAAGTCACAGTATCACAATCATGAATTGTGAACTGTTGAAACTGGTTGATGAATACATGGGTTTATTTTATTGTTTCCATTACTTTTCTATAGGTTTGAAAATTTCCATGATAAAAAGTGAAAAATAGAAGCTCTTCTCAATCATGACAAAAATATTGAAAGAAAGAGGGAAAGCAATTTCTAATAGCAGGAAACTGGAACTATGTAAGTGGCTGCTGTAAAATCTGTAGGAGCTGAAGCAAGGCTTGAAGATGGAGATGGTAATGAGAAAGAGTTTGAGACACTTTCAGTTACAGTCACTTGGTTGTAGGTGAGAGGACTCTAAGGTTTAAATTTTGAGCCATTTGATGATAAGATTAATCAAACAGTTTTAAAAGAAGCAACTGTCCCTGAACATATAATGAGTTCTTTTTATTACTATAATAGGTTTGAGATTCTGGTGGGAGATGGAGGGAGAGCTTTCCAACAGGAAGTTGTTGATATAAGACTAACACTGAGAACTAGAAAGTAATCAAACTATTTAAAAAAAAAAAAAAAAAAAACCTTCAGTAAGTTGATTTGGAGAAACGAACTGAGCTCCACTGAAATCCCCCATCCTGAAAAGAGGCACACACACACACAAACACACACTTACTAACCCCTTCCCTTAAACCTATTGTATGTGGAACAAAATGCTATCTATTGGATAGTTGCTAGTTGTTTTTCTTTTTTTCTTCTTGAAACTACTAGGTTTGTTTGTTTTATGTTGTGAAGTGGTTCTGTAAAATGAGAAGATTTGGTGGACAGTTTGGGCAAAAATTAGATTAGGGAAAGACAGAGAAAGGGTCAATTTTATTGAAAGTAACTCTAAGGAGAATGGTTTCAAGGAAAATGGGAGAATGATGTGACAGCTATTGCAGGAAGGAAAACTTGAAGCTAGAGTTGACTAAAGGGAATCTTTCTATTCTTAAAAGATGGAAGTCATGATTTTCTCCTCCATTTCTTCATCAAAACAGTGCTAACACCCAACCAGGTTCCTCATTCGCTGCCCAGAAGAAAGCCAATACACTAAGACTGTACAAGTTGCAGCAGAGAAAGAATTTAATATTGCAAGGTCCCAGGCAAAGAGATGGAAGGAGATTTCTCAAATCGTTCTCTCTGAGACTTTCTGGGCTAAGGTTTGTAAAGTTAGTTTGGTGGACAAAGGGCTAGGGATTTGGGTCTGCCTATTGGCTGGGGATAAACTCATAGGGTTGGGAAACAAAAATTGTCTTCTTGTGCTGAGATGGTTTCTTGGTAGACGATCTCAGGACCTGTTGAGTCAGTTCCCATGCATGGTCATAGGTCCAGTTGGCATCAATTAGTTCCCCCTAATGCAGAGTCTGGGAAATATCTCAAAGATCAGTCATAACTTTTACAGTAGCAATGTTATCTATAGAAGCATCTGAGGAAGTCAAAATTTTACACTAGTCAAGGATATGTGACTGTTACACAGTAAACAATTGCAGGAAGGCAAACTATGTAAAAGTTGCTGGTTAACTTTTAGCAACATCTAACTTTCAGCAACATCTAACTTTCAGCACAAATCAGATTTTTACCACAGTTCTGACCTTATGGTCTTACATTACTTTAATACAGATGGTTTCATCAACAAGAAAACAAAATGTGTTTACTCATCAATGCTTTGGGGTTAGATTTGAGACAGGCTTTGGAAACAGAGAGTAATGGCTTTTATATTTGGGCTCTATATTGGGGACTTTCATGGGGAATTGTTAGCGGAGTGTGATATGCATTTGTATGAAGAGTATTTTATGTTGGATTTTAGCCTTGTATTTTTGTCTATTATTTTTATTTGCTATAAAGAGGAAGACAGAGGTTCTACCAAATATATACAAAAATAAAATAAACATAAAACAGCATGTGGAACAATTGTAAGATAATGAAATTGGTAGTAGTATAACATCTCCAGCAGGAACAAGGAAATGCTTTTTGAAGGCTCCATGGAGGCATAAGATAGGGCACTAGTATGGGTAGACAATTTTGTTCAAGAGACTGAAATCATGTGAAAAAGAAAGCTGATATGATACATAGTTGGCCATGTTTGCAACAACAATTGTGAAATATCCCTATTGTAGGTCAAAATAAAAATGAAGTAGTGTCTATTAAAGAACTCGTCAGTGCTTGGTAGATATTATCATCATCATCACCATCACTGTCACCTTTGTCATAAATCATGCAAATCTATTTGAAAGAAACAAGTAGACACATGGAAACACCATATGGACAGGAGCAGCTTCCTTGGCCAAGGCTTGCTGTGCTGCATTAGGATGTTCCAGTATATTGGGTAGGATGTTCTGCTTTTCAGCCACCTTCCTTGGGCTGGCAGCTGGAGCTTCTATCCCCTGCAATTAGATACCTTTTGTTATCTCCAGTGGGCTGAGGGAACAGGAAGACCTGTGTAATGTTGACAGAAATTCTCTTAAAACAGAGCAATTATTGGCAGTAGGACAAACAATCTGCCATGCAAGGAGAAATGAAACATCAGTCTGCAAATACATTAAGTAGGGACAGAAGAAAGCTGAAAGAATGAGGAGAGTGTACTTGAGGCTGAATTGGGTCTGATTAATTCTGAAGAAGCACAGCCCTCTCACTCATGGGGCATAGTTATTTGAGATAGATTGGGATGATAGCTAGGAAGGGGAACATTACTAAAATTGACTTTATAATTAAAATATGGGAAGATCGGCACATTTCTATGGGGAAAAAGAGGTTGGGTCTTCACACTAGACTGTCATAAAAAAAAAGCTAATACAAATGATGTGATGGCTTCTTCTTAGAATAAGATTTTCAGTAACAATGGATCATACTTTAGCACAGAAGAATTCCAGCTTAAAAGCTAAGTGGAGGAGGGACCTGTGAGTTTTCTTTTGTATCTCCCTAATGTTTTCAATACAGGCAGGAATATACTAGAAAGTCAAAGATTTTTAAATTAATGAAGCAGAATGGCGACCTGAAAGGAAATTAAATTTGAACCTCCTTCTAGATACAGCTACTAACCAGCCCTTTGACATGCAAAAAGTTCTTTTATTTGTAAAATGAGGGGATTGGGTCAGATCTTTTCTAAGTTCCCCATTTTATGATGCTAAGAGGAATTAATTTTAAATTAGGAGCCTGATGTGCACACAAACATACAGCCCAACAACAAAACAAAACGAAACAAAGCATCAAGCCTAGAATACATTTTCTCTGTGAAAATGAGCCACTGTAAATACAATGTTGAGTTTTTACATCAAGGCAAAAAAGTCTGTATCATAATGTATTTTCCCTGGTTGTTACTCCATGGCTTTGCCCAGACCCTCTCTTCTGACTGATGCACCCATCCTTTAGTTGCTTGGAATATCTGCTGCTAACAGCTCACAGATGCTTTTTCACTGGGCATTGCCCTTGGCTGTAGGAACTGACTCACCCAAGGCAATACTCTCTCATAGGAAGCTGCCCAACGCCCCAAACTGGCAGAACTCTTGTCTCAACTGGACACATCCTTTAAAGGTCACTTTATCCTCAGAGCTCCCCAGGACTGGCAGATGCCCAAGCAGCAGCTATGTGTACAATCAGCTTCTCCCACTGCCCAGTTCTGCCATCCTCTTTTCCTTCTAAGTTCTCCCTGGTTGGCCTTCTGCATGCAATTCTCCATCTCAGCATCTGTTTCCAGGGAATACAATTGAAGATACAATGGAACCAAATGTACCTGTTTATCCACCTAAACCATGTATACATGCAAATGGACTTCAGGCTCTTTCCTGATTATCCAAATGTCCCTGTGTATGTGTCACTTCTTGTGCTAGCAGAGATAATGATTTCAATTATTATCCATCTCAGACAAGACAATACTTCAAATTACAGCCTTCAGCCTAGGGTTGGTGAAAATGAAGTTTCAGTCTTCTCCTCTTAGGCCAAAGTATATTGTCTTAGACAAGGGATGAAATTGGGGCTTGAGAACTTCGTGATGAGCTGCTTCCCTTGAAGCAATATGTTAGGATAATTGAGAAAGAAGTCTTTGTACATAAGGTTTCCATCCCATATGTGATGGAAAACTGTAAATAAAATCCTAAATGCCGGGAATCCTTCTTTCATTATGAGAATGAAGATAGAAGGAAACTTTTTAAAAATATATGATAGAAAGAAACATTTTCAGAGCTTAAAACAAAATGAAACAGTGGATCTCAACTTTCTGTCTCATAACAGAAGGGAAGCCTTTCCCTCATAAATAGTCTTGGAGTAAATATAGCCATAGATGGGTTATTCTCATTTATTTGTCCTAATTTAATTTTCTTTTTTTGCTTATTATAGAATGAACACTTTTCTTAACCATAAAAAGAGAGAAGGGAAAAATAAAAATAAATTTTGTTGTTAAAAAGGAAGCATGTGCACAATTTATAAATGTTTTAAAATGTTTTGATATAACATTTTTATATGTGGCTATTTTATAACAGATGCAATCGTATTCATTATTCAAGCTTTTTGGTTCTTAAAGTCATAATACAATAAGAGTAAAGAGGTGAGTGTGAAGAAATATTCTGAGAGATGTAATAAATTGCATTATAATAGTAAGAGACGTTTTGTATGGCCATGAAGCCAAATGAGAAATGATTTCTTTCCGTTTTGGTTATTATTTTCCTGATTTGTTTTCTGTTTTGATCGTTTAGAACAAAACCGGATCTACTTATTAGTTGTAACTCTTTATTTTTAAATGATGCTATGAACGTCAAAACTTTTGGAGATTCCAGTTACCTTTTTATGGCAATGAGAGAGCTATGTTTTTAATGCAAGGGGAGGCTGACTTTTTAGTGATAAGAAAACACCGAGGAGCTGTTTGGTGGGAACTCCTGTGTTATCCTCTCTAGACACCTTTCCCTTTTCCTCACGACTAAGTTCATCCTACCCCTTTCTCTTTTCACCTTTGGTGGCCTCATTACTTTTTTTATGTTAGCTCTATTTCTTTTCTCTTGGGTGAAATAAAAGACATTACTATAGCTACCCTCTTTTGTGCAGGATTTTGTGTAGCACGTGGCCTTCAGGGGGATCCCAGGATGAACGAGGTAGAGAATGATCAGAGCACAGGCAGAATTTCTGTCCCTTGGCGCTCTGCTTGGGAAACTGACCTATTAAGGGTTCTGTTTCTTTGGGTACTTTAACATGGTGAGCATTGTGAAGGGAAGGGCGTACCTCCAACCCTTCCTAGGGAGAGGCAAAGATATAAAATGTAACCAAAATGTCAAAAATAAATAAATAAATAAATAAAGGAAACATTTATCTGGTGTCCTGTGGGTGGGAGTGGGGAGGAGGGATGGGTGTATACTTGAGTAATGAGTGTGATGCCCACCATCTGGAGGATGGACACGCTAGAAGCTCTGACTTGGGGCAGGGAGGTGGCAAGGTCAATATATGTAACCTTAACAATATTTGTAGCCCCATAATATGACGAAATTAAAAAAAATGATACAAAAAATGGTTAGTGATGCTTTCTTTGAACTGAATTAGTAGCATTTTTTTTCCACATTATATTGGAAATTTGAGTTTTCTTCCTTTATTTCTAATGGCTTGCTGATCAAGCTGACAGAAAGTTAAGGGCAAGTCGTGGCTAAATTCAATTTATGACATGAAGGAGCATCTTCTAGTGCTCCAAGCCTATTGCCCTCTTGGCCTATTGAAGATAGGCCGTAACAAGTTTTTGGTGAAATTCTTTGTGTTCTTTGAGTTTGTTGCCAATAGCATGAGGAGAAACTGACTTGGCAAAATATCCCATGTTGCCCAAGCTTGACAAGATGAGAATCTTGGTTTATGATTATTTATTTCCTTATGAATGGAATTATATACAAATGCATATGGAAAATATACTTTTCATTCAAAAGTCCTGGAGTGCTCTATCTTGTCTCTAGGTAGTAATTTGCTCATTCCATATGGGTTTGCTCTATATGTTTGTTCCACTCAAGCAAGTTCAGGGCTCAATCCTAAGCCCCACAGTTAGAAGTAGAAGGAAGGAGACTAGTGCAATATATCCATAAAAGTTCTATTTTGATCCAGTGTTGCTTTTGACATCTCTCTATTTGCTATCTCCTACCATATCTCCTATTTCTGGTGGATAATGTGATACCAAAGGAGGTTGGTTTTTAAGAACCTCACCTTATTGTAAATAATCAAAGGCATTCTGTGAACAAAAAGCTATTAAGAACGACCACTTTAGATGGCTAAAGATCATTGGGTGAGACCACTGCTCAAATACTCCCCAAATTTCACTGGATGAACAGGGTGCCTTTGTACCCTTACTGATCAAATTCAGGAAGTAAAGTGACATTTTTCTGCAAAATGCATCTTACTCCTTATTGTGATTCTAAATTACAGGAGCAGCAGCCGCACTCCAGAGAATTCCAGTGAATTGCACTATTTGTGCACAAAAAGCTGCTTAGAATGAAGGGTTAGTCTTTTCCATCATAAAAACATTTTATGTGATTGGCAAATCAGAAAGTGGTCAATCAGCAGACAGTTATAGAGATGTTTTTCATCTCTGGTAACAGCAGGATGCTAACGGGAGAGTTAAGACGAAAAGGGGAAAAAAATACATTGATTTGTTGACAGAGGCCTAGCAGCTGTCACAGTAAAACATGGTTCTCTTGCACTTAATCAATGTCAGTCTCCAACCCAATCGTTTTGTAGCCCAGATGAGAAGCAATCAAGAGGAACACCTTCATAAGCATAAAACTTGCTAGATGGGGTTCAATGAAGTGTATCTTTAAGCTTAGGCACTGAAAATGTGATGCATGACCCAAAGCTAATCAGAAACGCTTAACCCTTTGAAAGGAGGCAGCAATTACTTGCTTGTTTCTTTTTCTTTTCCTTTTCTTTTTAAGATAAAAAATACATTTCTCATTTCATCTTCAATTTTTAAGAGACCTTGTGTCTGTTTTGATGTGTAATTCTTTTCCTTGCCAGATGAGCAGAAGCATAATCATTCATCATGTCTCCCTTCTTAAAATGTAGGGTGCTTATTTTCAACGCATCCCATTTCTCAGGAAAACAATACAGGAACAGGAACTAATTTCACTACCGATTTTTCATGGTTTCTTTCTGTGTGAATATTTGCTTCCTCAAACATTGTCTTTGCTCTTAATTCCTCTGGCCCATAAATAATGGCTTGAGAGACTCCTATCCCCTCCAATCAAGACCAGCTTAAGGACCTCAATCATATTTCCCACAGAATGAGATTGAATGTCGTATGGATTTTTTTTTTCTGATGACCAGTGAGGAAGATGCCCTGAGAAACAGCAGGCTGGTGACAGGCTTGCTCAAATGGAGAGACGTGCTGAGCAAAACTTCCATCTCCCAGGTTGGAGGAGCCAGCGGTGTTCCGGGCTAGCACAGCCCTCAGCAGTGCTCAGAGAGTCCACATCACCAGGCTTTTCCTTCTTCCTAGTTCTCACAGAAATATGATTCCTAGGTAGTGGTGGAGCGAGTTGGTTGGGTGTGGGCTATGAACTATCTGGAGAAAAACGAAAAAAGAAAAAAAAAAAACCCAAAACCCCATATCCTCTCAAATTGTGAAAGACAGAGGAATGTGCAGCCTTTTCTGTCATTTTTCGCGTTAATTGCTTTCAGAAATAATCTGTGAGTTTAAGGGGGGGAGAGAGGGAAAGAGAGAGACTAAAAGGTCTTGATAGTGTGTGATGGGGAAAAGTGTATTTGATAGATTACAAATTATTAATATGAAACTCCTACATGGTAATTTATGTTTGAGATTGCCAGAACAATTATTAAGCAAACAATAGACAAGAAATTAAAATGAATTTTTAAGACAATTGTATATTCTGGGTTTCTTTCTGGTAACTTATATATTTTTTTTTTCACAGTTTAGATGCAATCTGTTTGATGGGTGGATTATAGCGGCGAGAGTCGGAAGGTTTTGTGGAGGGTTTCCAACTGCACAGGTGCGCCACTGTGCTTTAATTAACAAGAGCTCAGTGATTGCTCCCAATCTCACATTCTTATTGTTTGACACAAATATTTTCATTGATATATTTTCTGCATTTGGGAGGGTTTGGTGTCTAACATACAGAAATCATGATTTACTGTGACTAGTAAAAGAAGAACAAAACAAAATAAGTATTTAAAATTAGAATAAGGAGGACCAAACGGATTTGTATACTATGTCTTTGCATATAGATATTATTGCATCAAAGGAAAACAAATACAGGATCATCACTTCGAGGAAAGAACATTCTTAAGTTTTTCAGTGAGCAAGGGATAGACCAGGGAAACGCAGCATTTAATAACTACTTTTTACAAATTTAAGACATGTAAGAAGCCATTGATATTTTTATTTATGTGTTGTCATCATCTTTTCTTTCTAATTTTTTGTTGTTACTTTACATAAAAACAATATTTTAAATACTTCCACAGGTTTACTTATGAGCCCTGTTTCTCTATGCGTTTTTGATTTCATTAATCCGTGTTATTCATAAATGAGTTCTTTTATAATAAACATGTTTAGGAGCATAGCTATGGAGATTGTGGAGAGAGAATATATTGACGAATTCTTAATGCCCTTTTCCTTCCCCAAGATTTTGACCAACTTCCCCTCTCAAAATGTCCAAATTCAAAGGATTAGTCAACTACTGAGTTAGGTGGAAATAGAAAGGGTAGCCTAGAACAACGCAGACTGTAGTCTATTCCCACCATTATTTGCAACCTTCTTTGAGTATCTGCACCCAAGTCTGCTTATCTTGGGACCATCGTTAGTGACTGATCAAATATCTTCTTATGTTCGCTTACTAATTATTTTGTTTTAAAAAATACTTTTGCATGTAGTCTGCTTACCTGTCGGCTCAGCTCTAAGGTTTCCCCAGTGGCCAGTTGCTCTTTTTGAGCCGTTTTGCTGGTGGTATCACAGTGTAGGAGAAAGATGGGTGTATCACAGTGTACGATGTGTGATGTGTATGCAGGGTGTATCACAGTGTATCACAGTATAGGAGAAAGATGGGTGTTGGCCATATACCACTGAATAGTGGGCTGGCATGAATTCTGTGCTCAGGTTTCTCCAAAGACAATGTTCTTATAATTGAGTTAGGCAAGGTTGAGCACCTGGTAGAGAGCTTACCTAGCACATAGTAAGCACACTATAAATGTCATTTTTTTATTTTCTGCCTACCAGAGAAAGAGGAAGAAGGAAGGAGGAAGGGAAAGGAGAGAGAGAGAGAGAATTTAATGTGTGTTATAAGAGTTTTTTCAGATTCAACACAGAAGAGATCAAGTCTTTTCACAGGTGCCCACATGCTCTTGTCGAATTTAGTTTTTGCCTGAAGCTGTACTTACCTGTGGAGAAAAATGTGGGTGACAGCTGCCTTCAGCAGTTTGCTCAGAACTAGATTTAGGTGTGTGATTGCTACACCACAGAGGGCCTACAAACTTCCAGCAGGACCAACACATCAGGGTGACTAAATCCTCAGTTTGCCAGCATCTCTAGCTGAGACCTTGCAACCTGGAAAATCTACATTTCCATTGCAATCAATAAACATGAGGGAGAGTGTCAAGAAGGCCCAAGGAGCCATGGAGAGAGCATGGGCCCACGCTAATAGGAGAAATGGAAAGAAGTCAGGTTTACCAAATCTTTTCTTGAATGTATTAGTAAAAGGAAGCCTCATAGGTTTTTAGTTATTTAGTCACCTCTATATGCAAAGCATTTGGAAGGTAATGCTGGATGTTCTTCGATCAATCTAAAGTGATGAATCATCACATTTCAATAATACTATATGTACAGGAATGATAAATGAGCAAGTGATTGGTGTCCGGGCAATGAAAGGAAATGCAAGCGATGCAGATGCTGCTCAGCTCTGGATGTGAAAATTAAATGGTAAGGCACATTTGTCAGAAAATTCTCACTCAGAGTTTTATTTATTTCCCTTTCCTTCACTTGTCATCTATCTTGCTTTATGCCTAATTACAGCCCAAACTATGTTTAGATGGTTAAGGTCAAGCATATAGAAAAATAACTAATGCCTTTTTCTCTTATTTTCTATCTAGTTTTTGTACAAGTGTATTATGCTTTCAGTGCTGTTGTATGCTTAGTTCTTATTCAAAATTTCTATTTTATTTGAATGCAAAAATTCTTTACATTTAGCATTGAGTATTGTACAGTCTTGGCTTGTGGCCTATAATTACTATGTATCAGAGTTAGAAATTTGAATGATTTCAGATTAAATCTTGGATTTCCAAAGCCACTGTTGCCCAAATGAAAATTCATTGTATGAGTTATTTATCAGTAGCTAAAGAGAATAGATTAGTGGGAGATTAAGGGGAGATTTTTTTTTTGATCTGAAAAGAATAAAAATAAGTATCCAAACAGAATACATCCTGTATAAAATATAATTAAAGTATATTTCTGGAATTATTTGGGCAAAACTCCCCTCAAAATTGAGCATATTGTGTTTGAAAAAAAATCAGAATTCTTTATGCTGTGTTTTTTTCCTTTCTTGTTTGATGTAGTTCATGGCAAGCAAGAAAAGAAAAACAGACTGTATTTTCCGGTATCTTTTCTAGGGTAAGATACAAATGCTGCATGAGAGGAATAATAATCTTGAATCAATTTGGGGTGCCCTGTCTATCTCTGCTATCCCAGAGCTAGTCCCTAAACTATATAAAGAGGTTGGTCTGGAGTCCATTAAGGATTTATTATATATCAACTATGTACACCCTGTGTTGCTATAGGGTGCGGAAACCTGGCTACAAATTAGAGTATATGGCTTTATTAGTTTATTGTGGCTGTCGTAACAAATTAACACAAACTTGGTGGCTTAAAACAACACATATTTATTCTCTCACAATTCTGGAGGTCAGGGTCTGAAATTAAAGTGTGCCAGCAGGGCCGTGCTCTCTCCCAAGGCTCTAGGGGAGAGTTCTTCTTTGCCTCTTTTAGCGTCTGGTGATGCCAGTTGTTCCTTGGCTTGTGGTTGCAAGCACCCCGTCTGTGCCTATGTCTTCACAGGACCCTCTCCTCTTCTCCCTGGGTGTCTCTTATAAGGACACTTGTCACTGGATTTAGCTCTCACCTGGATCAACCAGGAAGATCTCATCTCGGGATTTTTAACTTAATTATATCTTCAAAGACTCTTTATTCAAATAAGGCTGTATTCACAGGTTCCAGGAGTTGGGACATGGGCATGTTTTGGGGTCTAGCATTCAATCTTCAATAGTGGCTTAGAGCTTTATCATGGAGGCTGCTGAAGAACATTCAGAATTGAGATTTGGTGTGTAGAACTGCAGTTTTCCACTTTGTGGAACCTTCCTGATATTTTAATTTGGCGTTTATTCTTAGCACTACCCCGGCTTATCTGCATCCTCTGACTAAGCCAGCAAAGTTTTGCCCTGAAGCAAAGTTACAAAGTATGTGATGAATGGTTGGTAAATGAATGAATAAATTAACTTTCTCTTCTGTAAGTTTTATTATGGAAGCAATATGTGCAATATGTGGTTTTTGAAAGTTTTCCAAAATATGATTTGGAATCATAGTTATAATATTGAAACAGCCTTTTGAAGGGACATATTCCCCTAATATTCAGTCACTTCTCTCAGTGTGACATGTCACACCAAGTGAGGGTCACTTCTAGAAATAAGAAATCAATGCATCTTTTGGACCAGGAGTATAAATTTACATGTAAAGATGGTGCCACTAGAAAGATCTAACATTTAGAGCATCCTAAGCTAGCTAAAGGAGAGTGCACAGGAGGGGTTTGAGAAAAATCGGGCATCAGACGGGAAGGCCATGGGGAATTTGATGAAGGTTCAGCTTGCAGAAAGTTGATGATTTGATTGCAGAGAAAAGGATGATTGGGTGGATTATATTGTTTAGTTTTTTTTTTTATTTATAAAAAATGAAGTAACTTTCCCCCCACTTGTGATGATAAAGATATTATTAAACTGTCTTTATACACAGAAACATAAGGAAGAAAACCATTCCCGTAACTCTACAGCCCAGAAATAAACTTGTGCATACCTGCTATGGTTTGAATGCACGTGTCCCTTTAAAATTTATATGGTGAAACTTAAACCCCAAGGTAACGGTAGTAAGAGGTAGGGCCTTTGGGGAAGTGATTAAGTCATGAGGGCACCGAGTTTATAAGGGAGGTTAGAGGAAGCACTCTAAGGCTTTTTTGCCCTTTGTCTTTTCATCTCCCTTTCCACATGAGGACACCAAGTTGGTGCCATCTATAAGAAATAAACTCTCATCAGACCCAAACCTGCCAGTGCCTTGATCTTGGACTTCCCAGCCTTCCGAACTGAGAGAAATCCATTTCTCTCGTTTATAAATGACCCAGTCTCAGATATTTTGTTATAGCTGCACAAAAAGACTAAGTTAATATCCAAGGACAGTTTACAGAGGCAGGCGAAGCCTGTCGATCTGCAGGGAGAGTCGGATTCACGGTGAAGAAGGAAACAGAGCCCTCTGTAAGCTGCAGAATCGGGTAGCGAGTCTGAGTAAGTGGTATTGAGTCAACATGAATCTTTATGTCAAAAGCCAGAGACACTAGAAAGAAAACAGTAACTGTGTTGCAAGATGAGGTAGGACAAGCAGTTTATGAGATTTGCTTTCATATGGTGCCAATACCTTGCTGTGATTACAAACCTGGAGGGTCAGGGGAGCTGAGAAGTATGAGGCAGCAGGAGATTTAGGAGAAATTATTAGGGGAGTAGGAGGAAGATTCCCTAATTTGAAGAAACCGTTGAAGTGATAATTTAATCATGCCAAGATTAACATTAATTGTCACAACAATAATTTCCATACTAGAATATCTTTTTAGTACTTACATTATGATTTGTAGCCTGACCACTGCTGAAAAGGTTTGAAGCATCTTCAAAACTAGAACTATGTATACATTGCACATGTTTGTTATCATCCTGGGCTGGGCCTGGCTTTGCTATAGAAGGCAGTGTTTCTCATTTTGAGAAAATGGGATTGAACTTTGAGTTGATTCTGATGTCCACCCAGGGCTAAGAGGCACCACTCTGTGGGGGGTGGGGGGGGGCTGATTCTAGAAGACTTGGTTACACTCTGAGTGGCGGCAGTTCTCAGTGTCAGGATATGGGTTGATTGCAGGAGCAGGATCTAATCCTATGGGGTGTCATTGGCAGAAAAAATCAGAATCAATAAAGCAATGATCACTGGGGATATAGGCTTCAGTTTGGGAGCCAGGATGAGAGAACCGGATAGGAGATCTGGCCCAGAGCCTGGGCATGGAAGATAGCCAGATAGGACAGGATGGCCCCACACAGTGGGGGCAGGTACAGGGACTAAATTCTCCCCAGACGCAGGGCATGGCTTCTAGGCCCAGAGTGTTCTTGGGGCAGTTGCATCTACCTCCTGCCGAGTGGATTCTCATGGGTGCAGGAAGTATCAGGACCAGACCTGTCAATCCGGAACTTTGGCATCTGCGTCTGGGTAGCACACAGGCTGTCAGAAAGAAACACATCTGGAACTAGGACTTGGTCAGCTCGTTTTCTTGTCTGGAGGATAAATAAAGATTGCCACGGAATAGCTCAAGACAGCCCACAGGTGCCTGAGTTAACTACCTACCCTTTGCAGGGGAGAATGGCTGCCAAATACGTAACAAAAATGATGCATTTTCAGAAAATCAGAGCTAAAACCACCTCCTTAATCCCTAAACCTAAAATCCTTGGCGTTTTCTTCAACACCAACTACTTCAGATACAACATCTAGTGAGGTATTTGCTAATCCAAACTCACTCCCTTTAGTAGATAATGGAATAAAAAATTTCAATTTGGACTATTCCTCTCTCTCTCTCTCTTCTATCTCTCTCTCTCTCTCTCTCTCTCTCTCTCTCTCTTTCTGTGTGTGTGTGTGTGTTGGTGGGGGTGATGAAGAAGTGAATGGTTCTTGGGAAAATAACAAAATGCTCAGTTGGTATAAATGGCAAAACCACTGTACCCCAACCAGTTAAAATAACAGTTTGCTTAGCTAAGCCATTAAAGAATGATTTAATACCACTTGAGAGTAAAGATAATCTAGCCAGGAGCAGTGGTTTGTGTCTGTAATCCCAGTTATGTGGTAGGCTGAAATGGGAGGATCACTTGAGGCCAGGAATTGGAGACCGGCCGAGGCAACATTGCAAGACCCTATCTCTTAAAAAACTTAAAATAAATAAATAAAGTTCATCTAAATGAAGGGTACATAACACATGTTAAGATATATTAGCTATTCAAAATCAAGGTTTTCTTTGTTTATGTGTTTTCGAGGTGGGAAACAAATATTAATAGTAAAGGGAATTTGGAAATTGAGGAAAGTAGATCTCTATAATGAACAGATTGTAAAGGATGATGGCAGATTTCAAGTTCGGTCTGAGGAAGGTATTACAGGGTGCTTCTGTTGGGGCTCCCGTGTGCTGATTAACAGAGGACGGCGGCCTTCAGCAGTGATTGCTGCTGATGGGCTAAGCAGGATCCCGGGGACTCAGAGCAGGCCTGGTCTCTGACACAGCTTTCGGCTCACTGGCTTTCAATCCTCATAGGTCGCCTTGGCCTGATCGGTCATCCTCATCTCAGAGTAATAGCAGTAATTTTCACTTTATTCATTTTTGCACCTTGCCTGGAGATTTTTTTGCACATCACTTAGTGAAGGCCTTGGCCAGTTACTGTCAGCTTTTGATGAAAAGAAGACTTTTGATTGTGAATAGTATTATAAGCTCTCACATCTGCCTTTGCCTCAATCAGTTATTCTCTCAGTTATTTTCCATGTGATTTATACTGGAACAAATGATCCTTCCTTCCTTCCTTCCTTCTTTCCTTCCTTCCTTCCTTCCTTCCTTCCTTCCTTCCTTCCTTCCTTCCTTCCTTCCTTCCTTCCTTCCTTCCTTCTTTCCTTCCTTCCTTCCTTCTTCTCCTCTGTCAGGAAATTTATCTTACCATATAGCGTAAATACGGAAAAATAAAGTATGACCTTTTGGGGAAAATATCAGCTGCACATTCCTTATGTGCTAATATTCTGAATCACATATGTTCTTGCCCTGGAAAAACCTGAAAAGTTAGAGAACACTGTGGCTCATGGTGAGTATGATCTTTATAAAACATTTTCAGTCTTACTGATTACGTGGGTGAGTCTGATCTCAGAGGGATTTTTAATTGATTCATAGGTTTCTCCAACAAAATACCCCAGCCTTTAGTAATAATCAACTGATACCTAAAGTTTTATGGAAATGTATCCTAAGGAGTACACTTTAACAACTGTTCAAAAGACAAGCAATGATAAAATAATGCAAATATATCTTCCCTATACACTCTTTGTTGGGCACCTTCTCTCGGGCCCACCACCTTCTGGGCCACCAGTCTTGGCAACTCTAGTGAAAATATTAATTCTCTCTGCCTCAAAGTGTGCATTCAACTGGTGTGACACTGCCTCTGAAATGGTTCATAAAGTGGACCCTCTGTTTTATTCTTATTGCCACTATTCTAGTTATGGTCCCTATCATCTGTTGCAAATACAATTGCATTTCCAAACTGTCCTGCAAGCATAATGAGAAATCCATATACATTAGGTTTAACTTCACTGAATATGTACTAATAAACTCATCCATCATATTACATATATTTTAATCATCTGAAATAATTGACAAAAAACATTTCTTGGTCACCAGAAGAAAGCTATTTTGTTCAGAAAATCCAATATAAATATGTTTTAAATATTATATAATTATATGTGTGAGTATAAAATAATTACAAAAATATAACAATGGAATTTAGAAAGAAATCAGAAAAATTCAGATGGTCAAGGTTTCATAACTTTATAAAATGTGAAAATTTACTTCCTGCAAATTTAGTGATATGAATGTTAATGCACAGACAAAACCACAGTAAAATTATCAAAATTAGTAAGTCAACATTAAGGCAATTATTATTTTACAGACTTTATTTCAATTTCATCATACAATTTGCCTCATGAATATTCTTTTTTGGATCCAGGATCAAATCCAGGATAGCTTGTTGTACATGTTGAGTATCCCTCATCCAAAAATGTTTGGAGACAGAGTGTTTCAGATTTCACAGTTTTTTGGCTTTTGAAATATTTGCATATACATAAGAAGATATCTTGGGGATAAGACCCAAGTCTAAACACAAAATTCATATATGTTTCGTATACACCTTATACACACACACAGTCGGAAGGTCATTTTATCCAATTTTAAATAATTTGTTCACAAAACAAAGTTTTGAACTGTGGTCAATTACATAAGGTCAGTTATGACATTTTTCACTTGGATCATCATGTTGGGGTCCAAACTTTTCAGATTTTAGACCATTTCAGGTTTTGGATTTTCAGATTAAGGGTGCTCAACTTGTATTTAATTAATATTTCTTATTAGTCTCCTTTACCAGGTATATATTTTGGGATCATAGCAAATATTTAATAAGAATTCATCACAGCCCTCATCTCCCCATCCCTCACCATAACCAAAAAAAAAAAAAAAGAAAAGAAAAGAAACCCCAAATCCTGAAGAGGCTAAACTGAGATTCTAGAAGCCAATAGTAAATGATATATTACCTATGTCTTGGACTTTCCAAAGCAACATCAAATTTCCCAAAGATTTTGCTGTCCATTATGCGACTCATGAAAAATGGATTTGGGATCTTCTGAGGCTTCCCGGACATCTAACTGGAATGCCAGTGGTAAATGAGCAGATTTGCTCAAGCACTAAGCTATGACTTGCTATCTTTTTCATTACATCTCTAGCTAGTGATCCTGCTAGACAGAGTCAGGATATAGCATTTGGCCCTGTGCTGAATAGTCAGGCAGCATTTGAGGAAAATCATCTCTGCATAAATGTGCAGGTCAGATAATGGAGAGATATTTGTGGGCACAAACAAACAGGACATAGAGGTACCTAAGTCAAATTGTATGAAGAAAAGACTAGCACTGTTCCTAAACTGTCATATCTTAAGAAATAAATATAAAAAATTTAGGACATCCAATGTTTCAATCCTAAAGTAACTTTTGCCTCTGCAAGTTAGTATCTTGTTCTTAGCTCTAGAACTGCAGTCCCAACCTCCAGGCTGCGTATAGGTACCCATCTGTGGCCTGTTAGGAACCGGGGCGCACAGCAGGAGGTCAGTGGCAGGCAAGGGAAGCTTCATCTATATTCACAGCTTCCCCCAATTACCAGCATCACTGCCTGAGCCCACCTCCTGTCAGATCAGCAGCGGCATTAGATTGTCACAGGAGCGTGAACCCTACTGTAAACTGCACATGTGAGGGATCTAGGTTGTGCGTTCCTTATGAGAATCTAATGCCTGATGATCTGAGGTGGAGCGGAGGCGGTGATAGTAGCACTAGAGAGCGGCTGCAAATACTGGTAATCATTAGCAGAGAGGTTTGACTGCACAATAAGTGTAATGTGCTTGAATCATCCCCAAACCATAGCTCCCCTGTAATACCATCATATTGGTATTAACTGATCAACACTTATGTGCACATATAGTAATAACACCAATTGGGTGTCATGTAGGTGGGAAGCAGGGAGGAGGGGATGGGTATATTCACACCTAATGGGTATGGTGAGCACTGTCCAGGAGATAGACATGCTTGAAGCTCTTACTTGGGCGGGGCAAAGGCAATATATGTAACCTAAACATTTGTACCTCTGTAATATGCTGAAAAAAAAAAACATAAAAAGAATCTGTCTTTGCTCTAATCACAAGATCTGGTTTCCTTTCCTAACTGAAATAAGCTATTACGTTTTCAAATAGTCTTTTGATCACACACAATTTTGGAGGAGAACGTCGCAGAAATAAAGTGTAGAATGATCTAATTGTCAAAACGGTTTGTACCAGACGGTTAACCAATATAGAAATTCAGGTCAATTTTCTTTGTAGCTTCATTTTGCCCCAGTTGTTATCATGGGGAAAAAAGTACATATGTATATGTGTACATATATGTATATGTGTGTGTGTGTGTGTGTGTGTTGTTTATATTGCCTAAGATTGGTGAAGAACGGTTCAGAATTCTGATCCAGTCTGACAATATGAACATAAGTTTTAGCTTTTTTGAAAACCAAATGAACATCAACAGCACTTTTATGTTAATGTTTGAAAGATGCTTCATGGCTTTGAAGTGAATTGAGTACAGTGTTACATTTCTAAAATCCACTGACCAATGCCAGGTCCTTGTAAGAATACAGATTGTTCTTTCTCTGTGGAAAGAATCATATCTGGGCAAAGGTGGGTCAATAACTTTTCTCCAGTGGCCTCTTTTAAGTTGGGTTCAAACTTCCCAAAAGGTAATGTACAGTCATTTCCTCCAGTTTAAATTTGCCTTTGTTCTGTAGATAAATGATAAGTTTATGTATCTAATGCTATCAGTTAGCAACCATTCACACAGCTCCTAAGCTAAGTAAGGAAAGAAAAAATAATAAAAGAAGAAAAATCTATTTGAAAAATAGATTCAGCTCCTATTCAGGAGCTGAATCTAACACCTCTTTATCTAATATGCTTCAAATATGCAGACCTTTCTTTTATAAAGAAAGGGGGGTCACTGAACAATCCTAGAATTGAAAAATACACCAGCCTCACTGAATTGCTCTTTTTCCTCAGGAAATAGCAAGAAAGGCAAAAATGAAGACCTCATCCAATTGCAAACCCACTCAAATGAAGTGTGAACGCCAATCAATGTTAGCAGTGGTCTGGCAGCCTTAGTTCCAAACAGCAAGTTGAGACAGCAAGAGCCTAAGTGTCGCTGCCAGCCCTGTTCTGTGTGCTTGTCTAGCCTGGTGGTGGGATGCAGTCAGTGCACACAGAGCAAAAGGCCTGTCTTGTATCCATAATGAGAGGCAGATTCTGCACTAATTATCCTGGCAGCAAGCTTGCGCCAAAGTGACGTGCAGTATTTTTGCCAAGCACTGCTTATTACTGGTACGTTTCTTTCCCACTTTGTGCTCCGTGGGTAAGAAACATGTAGAAAACCTGAAAATTAACGGTTAAGTGAAAATGCATACATGAAAAGCAACCTATTTTATTTATGCTAGATTTTTACTTAGCTGTTATTTTAAAAGCTAAATTCTCTTAATATTTCTTTTTCTGGACTGACCTAAAATCTTTGTGCAATTTGTATTAGATTCCATACATGACATAATAATTTCTTTTACCAAAGCAGAAAGCTTACAAAAAGTGGAGTTATATTTATAACAGTTAATACTATAAATGAACTCAGATTTAACAAGTTTTGCCAGTGCTAATCCAGAGCAAGACATTTCAGTAAAATCTCTGCGAAGTCAACAGACATTACATCATAATGTAATACTGTTTTCTTAATAAAATATTTCAGAGTTGAAAGGGGCAAAATTCCTAACGGATATGCTTTTAAGTTTTTATGAAAAGCAGGAATTAAATCTATTGTGAAGCCCATGTCAGTCTGGATGAAATTCAAAACTGGCTAAACATTTGAATTATATTTGTAGGGGTAGCACCTTCTTCTATTTGACTAAGCTTCAAAGGCTGATAAAAAGATAGTGGTGACAATGTCACAACAAGGGCAACACAAAATAAGACAGAAACTACATTTTGAATAGCCTACACTAAGTATTATCAGAATTTAAATAATCTAAATCTTGAACATCCCAAGATTCTTCTTTTGTAAAACCCAAAATACAACCAAACAATTAGAAGAAAATTTAAAATGGGACTTTCTTTGAACTTCAGAAATAATTCTGTTTATCTTAAGTCAGACATCTAGTAACATTAATGACCCAGGACATTTGAAACCAGAATAAAATAAAATAAAACCCTCAAAATGAGGAAAAACTATCACAAAGCTCATGAACTCTTTTTCCCCATAAAAGAATTACCACCAAGCTATATAGTTCTTGAAAGTAAGGCAGTAGATTAAAAACAGATGGGAATACACAAAGAAAATAAAAGAAGACATAGAATATCACAGTTGGCAATAAATCTTTACCAAAATGAAGGAAAAAAACTTTACCAAACTGAAGGAAAAAACTTTACCCAGTCAAGATCCTCTGAAAGCATCACTGCCGATATTATGATTGACTCTATGTGTTGGCTGTTAGAATAGGCATTATCAGCGCCTATCACATTTGATACATTCTACCATAAACGCTAGAAAAGCGAATTACTCATTTTCCCAGCATTCCTGACAGTGAAAAGTGACCATGTGACACAACTCAGGCCAAGAGAAATAAAGAAATACATTTTGGAAAATTTCTAGAATGATTTTGTATTCCTGATAAAAGAAATAGAAGTAGCTGACGTATCTTTCCTCTTTCATTTTTAATGTCATGAACATGATTATGATGTTTGGAGCTGGGGTGACATCTTGTGACCTTGTAGAGAAGGTAAACTTAGATCCCTGAGACATCATCCTTCATAGCTTTGAGCTTCTCAATCATTGCCAACTGTCGCATACCTCTGTATTATTTATTACACAAAAAAAGTAAACCTATATTCACTTAAGCCATTGAGTTGGATTTTCTGTTACTTGTAGCAAAAATTATTACTAACTGATCAATATAATAAAATTGTTTTCACGAAATCATCAGATAAACGCAAATTATGTTCCATGGTATTGGAGTTTAGAAGGCTAATAAATAGCAATCCTTTTCCTCCAGTTTCAAACCAACTGATAGTCACAGTATTCATGGAAAAGCCAAAATATTATAGTAACATTATTACAAGTTTTATATTGAACGTTATAGCTTTGAGCTGGATGGAAATTCATTGCTAGTAGGCAGCACGTAATTAGATAGGTTTGCTAACTTAAATCCTGGCAGTTGGATTGTAACTGGCCTTGACCTGTAAATCTCACATTACGGAAGAGCTCAGAATATTTCGTCTTCAGGAGATGAGACCCAAAGAAGCAGAAGAGAGGACTGAGGCATAAATGCTTAGTTTCTTTTACCAAACTCACCAGTCAGCAAAACCAGCAATCTGTGAGTACAGCCCAGCCTACTTTTACCTTTATATGCCTACTACCAACAGCTTTTTCATTTTAAATTCTCTTGAGTCCAATAGTGGTTATTTCAGATTTGTCCCAAGAAAGCCCTAACATGTATCAAAACAGTACACAATTGCATTAGTTCTAAGATACTGCTATGACAAAAGAAAAACTTATTATCTAAGAAAGCCTATCTGAACTATTATAATGAAATTAAAAATCAACATATATAAAAATACAACAATCTAGAGATAGTCCACAGTTTGAGTCACCTTTTATTATCAAAATTTAGGGATAAATTAACAAAGATTAAATTCCTTTGAGGTTAAAGTCATATAACCAAATAATTTATAACCCACAATCTAATCTTCTTAACACATGTGAGTTAAAAATCTCAAAATCCAGAAAAATTAATACCCTTCCAAATTTCATATTTTATTCAGACCCAGTCAGAAGGGTTCTCAACACTTGGAATTCTTCAGAAGGTTTTCAGCCTCTGCTATTTTTTCAGGACCTCAAAAGCTACATTACTTCAATGCAAATTTCTCACATGCTTCAAGTTTAAAGACCTCAAAAGCTAATAGAATATATGAGATTTTCATACTGCTGCCCCTCATACATGTGAAATTTAAATGCAATGAACTCCCACCACGAAATGAGTTTTCCTAGTCAAAATTATGATCTTAGAACTCAACACTCAAGGGTTGCGAAAGACCTTATTACCCAAGAGAAGGAAGACACATGAAGGAAAAAGTCAAGGTTTCTGTGTTGCAAAGAGAACAGTCAGTCTAGACCAAAGTTTCTGACTTTTGAACTTAAAAATTCTCAACCAGAGATATTTTGGTGCAGAGGTTTGAAAATATCTGGGGGTGGGTGGTGTTGGGGGAAGTGGTCCACTTATGTACTTTTCCCCTCTGTCTGCAAACGTGGTGTTGGGAATACTCTTTTCTTATTGCGAAGTTTAGGTGCTTGCATAAATGACATCCCACCAAGTCTTACTTTGGTTGCATTTTCTTCTCACCTAAAATGTTAAAATATTTTAAATTTTCATTTCTTGTTCCCTACATTTTTGGGCATCCTTTGGATGAATGGGGTCTGAGTTCTGCCAGTGATAGAGCTTCACCATATATTATCATTAGCCATTTCTGGAATTTCTGGAACCTTAGTCAGGCTTCTCCTACATTCCTTCATTTAGCATCCTTTGCAAACGTTCCTGGGAAGCTGCACTTGAAAGGTTTTGCCTAGGGTGCTTTGTGATGATCAGAACCTTAACCATGTACTCTATTACCCTTCTCTTTCCCTGAACACCTATCCGACTTTGTAAGATGTTCATTCCTTACTTTTGTCTTTTTCTAACTCTACTTCATGTAAGGTTGGTGTTCCTCTTTCTTTGTTACTTTCTTCTTTGAGCCCAATTATTTGTTGAGCCCAATTATTTGTTGTTCTAACATTCACTTTCAGGTTTCATCCTGATGTGAAACTAGTGAGTTTCAGGCATGCCTAATAAATCTTTGTTCACCTTTACCTCATTTGCTGGGTTGCCCAGGACATACTTTCCTTCAAAGCAACATCTACCAGAGGACTGGCTTCATATGAACGTGTCTCATCGTTTTGGTCCTTTTTTTCAATTTGACATTCCTTAGACACAAACTCTCAGGACAAAGGGTAGTCTCCCAATAGTGCTTAGTAATGTTTAAATATGCAAATTTAGAGGGGCTGGTCTTAATATTTTCCTACATTCTGGCTTCTGCTGAGTGAGTAATTTTAGTCTGCTCTCTGAGATCTAGACTTCTTTCTTCTACTAGATTTATTTAGGTACCATTACATTTTCTGATCTCCTATTGACTAAAATATGTGTCCCTTTTCTAATGCCCACTTTGAGAGAAATTAGATTCAACTATATCTCTTTTTATCAAATATATATCTGTTTGAATATATAACAAGAAAGAAAATCTCCTTCTTCCATGGGTTTAATAAGTATCTGACTTCACTTATTTTTGTTTTTATCATTTTAATGCCTCTATTTTAATGGTAGGACTGAAATAAATTTTCCAAATCATTTTATTTAAGGAATTTAAGTAAACTTAAGGAATCAAGTAAACTTGATTTGTAGAGGATTATTTCATGAATATACCATTTTAAATTCCTTTCCTAGTAATATTTTTCTCTGTTTTGACCCATGTTAATAGAAAATCCTTAAATAATAACTCCATTATTTTTAATTTGTTTATTAGTAAAATAAGCCTCTAATATTGGGCTTCTAGGCCTAGAACCTTGGTCAGAGTTTTTGCATTAATAAATCTAAATCCAATTGAGGATCATATGGTATCTTCTAATTGTTAAGGGCTTAATTTGGTTTCAAAAAATAAATGAAGTGCAGAATTTGGGGTGTCTGACCCAATATTTCTATCCTCTTTTAGTTTGACTAATATCTGACCCAGAATGTGGTTTATCTTAGTGAACGTTCCATGTGAGCTTGAAAAGAATGCAAATTCTACTTTTTTGGATGGATTGTTCTATAAATGTCAATTAGATCAAGCTGATTGATAGTGTTAATCAGGTCAACTTCATCTTTAGTGGTTTTCCAGCTTTTTGATCTATGTAATTACTGAATAAAGAGTATTGAAATCATCAATTATATATTGGATTTCTCTAATTCTCCTTGCAGTTTAATCAGTTTTTTCCTCAGGTATTTTGATGCCCTTTTGCTAGATCCATATATGTTAAGGATTATGACTTCTTAGAGAATTAAGCCCATTATCATTTTGTAATGTTCCCCCTTCATCTCTGATAATTTTACTTTCTCTGAACTTGGTTTTGTCTGAAATCAATATAGGTACTCCAGGTGTTTTTTGATTAGGGTTAACATGGCAAATCTTTCTCCATCCCTTTACTTTTAAGTTATCCAAGTCTTTATGTTTAGGCATTTTTTTTGTACATAACATAATTGGGTCTTACTTTTTTAATTCACTTTTTCTATCCTTGACTTTTGATTGGTGTATTAGACCATTCACATTTAAAGTGATTATTGATATAGCTGAATTAATTAATATCTACCATGTTCTTAACTCTTTTCTAGTCATTGCACTTGTCATTTTTTTATCTTCACTATTTTTCTGCATTTTTCTGGTTTTAGTTGAGGATTTTATAAGATTTTATTTTATCTATTCTTTTAGTATATCAATCATGATTCTTGTCCACATTTTTTAGTGCTTCCCATAAAATTTGTGATGTATATTGATAACTAATGTAATTTACCTTCTAATGACACTATACTGGTTGAAAAATAATGGGGTTCTTATTTAAGAATTTAAAAAGTAAATAATTATATAAAAATATATTAAATAAATAAATAAATAATTAAAAATAAATAATTACATAATTTAAATTCCTTAAATAAAATGGTTTGGAAAAATCATTTCAGTCTTACTATTAAAATGGGGGCATTAAAATGATAAAAGCAAGTTGTATAGATACCTTATACCTCTCATCCCTTATGACATTGCTGTCATTTATTTCACTTATCCATATGTTAAAATTACCCTACATGTTGTTACTACTATTACTTTATACAAATAATTATCCTTCTAATCAATTAAAAATAGGAAAAATAAAAATGTTTATTTTGCCTCCATTTATTCCTTCTCTGACAGTCTTTCTTTCTTTACATGGATCCAAGTTTTGTACTTATATAATTTTCTTTCTCCTTAAAGAAAATCTGTTAACAATTCTGGCAGTACAGGTCTGGCATTGAATTTCTTTCATTTTTGTTTTCTTGAGAAACTCTTTATATTTCACTTCTGAAAATAAGTTCACTAATTATAGAATCTGAGGTTGGTGGGTTTTTTTTTCTTCTTTCAACATTTTAAATATTTTACCTTACTTTCTTCTTGCTTGCATGATTTCTAAGGAGAAATCTATAATTCTTCTTATTCTTCTTTAGGTAACATTGTTTTATTCAAAATTGTTTCTTACAAGATATTTTTGCCTTTTGTTTTCTGCAGTTTGAATTTTTTTCCAACTACTGATCATGCTCTGAGATTCCTAAATCTGTAGTTTGGTGCCTGGTACTAGTTTTAAAGTGTTCTCAGCCATTATTATTTAAAATATTTCTTCTACTTCTTTTGTTATTTTTTTTTATTTTTCTTATTTCAACATATTATGGGGGTACAAATGTTTAGGTTACATATATTGCCTTTGCCCTATCTGAGTCAGAGCTTCAAGCATGTCCATTCCCCAGATGGTGTGCACTGCACCAAATATTTCTTCTACTTCTTTCTCTCTTTCTTTCTCTCTTTCTTTCTCTCTTTCTTTCTCTCTTTCTTTCTCTCTTTCTTTCTCTCTTTCTTTCTCTCTTTCTTTCTTTCTTTCTTTCTTTCTTTCTTTCTTTCTTTCTTTCTTTCTTTCTTTCTTTCTTTCTTTCTTTCTTTCTTTCTTTCTCCCTTCCTTCCTTCCTTCCTTCCTTCCTTCCTTCCTTCCTTCCTTCCTTCCTTCCTTCCTTCCTTCCTTCCTTCCTTCCTTTCTTTCTTTCTTTCTTTCTTTCTTTCTTTCTTTCTTTCTTTCTTTCTTTCTTTCTTTCTTCTCTTTGTAGTATTTCCATTATAAGTATATATACATTTTTAAATTGTACCATTGGTCTTGGATGTTCTGTTCTGTTTTTTTTTTTTTTTTTTTTTTTTCATTTTTTTCCTCTGCCTTTCAGTTTTGGAAGTTCTATTGATGTAAGCTCACTGATTTTTTTCCTTAGCTGTGTCCAGTCTACTGAGGAGGCAGTGAGAGCCCAGTTTTTATTCTTCTATGGTGTTTTTTATTTTTACCATTTTCTTTTGCTTTTTCCTTAAAGTTTCTATTTATTACCTACATGGTTTGTATTCTGTCTACTTTCTCTGTTAGACCTCTTAATATATTATTTATAGTTATTTCTAAATTCTCTATCTGATAATCTCAAAATACATGTTATATATGAGTCTGGATCTGATGCTTGTTTTATAACTTTCTTATATTTTTTCTTGCTTTTTAGCATGCCTTATAAATTTTCATTGAAAGTCAGACATAATATAGGAATAGGAACTAAGGTAACTTGTCCTTTACCATGAGGTTTTTATATTAATATAGCTAGGGGTTGGGCTATGTTTAATGCTTCCAACAGCTAAAGATGTCAAGAAGAGAAGGCATGCAACACCACAGGGGCTAGAAGGGAAATTTTGTGATCCATCAGGAGGCAGAGGTAGAGGGAAGAACAGTAGGAAAGAGCCTTAACTGTGGTTTTGAGGGGAGGAATGGGTGAGGTAGGACAAGCAAGCTTAGGATTGGCTACTTTGAATAATTTCAGTGGCCTCTGGGGCATAGAGGCTGTCTCTATTTGTTTCATACCTGGCCCTAGAGTGATTAGGGCAGGTGGGTAGTGGTGGAGAGAGTGAGAGCCTGACAAAGGAGATAATTGGGTTCTGGGTGGGTTGGATTTGAAAAGTGCACTCTCAAGTGAGTTGTTAGCCATCTCCAGGAACCGAATAACCTTGGAAGGATAGTCCCTTGAGTATCAGCAAGGCCCCAAGATGTCACAGCATCATAATACAGAAAATAAAAGACATGGTTAATACAGTAGGACTTTGTTTTACAAATGTCAAAATATTAAAGGGGGTACAAGTATTTTTGTTACATGGATGAGTTATACAGTGGGACTTCTTTATGGAGATTGCTCTTTGTGCATTTCACAACAGTTACTTTTCTCTTCTGTTTCTAAAAGGAATCTTTTTTGATTCTTCAATGTGAGAGACTGGTGTGGTTCCTGCAGACAAAACCCACAAAAGTGTGAGGAATCCTCTGAGACCCTAGACCCCAGGAATCACTCATTCTTGTGTTAGTCCACATTCAGCCTCCAGCACTTTGTCTAAGCCACCATAACAGTGTTCCTACCAGTTTATAGCTCCAGTAGCTTCTGCTCTGGGTAAAAAAATCTTGGCTGTTACTATTCCTCTTGCTGTCTCTCTAGATTTCATTGTGGTGGTTTGCCCTGCAACTTCTATTCTCTGATGAATCCAAGAACTATCACCATTTTTTAGTGTGCTGAGCCTACGGCCTTCTAGTGATTGGAGCACTCGACTCTCTCATAATTAAAGTTCCTAGTCTCCCACCCTCCAGACTTGGCTGAGACACAGTAAAATGCAGAAAGAAAATATTCCAACTCATTAAAAATTTTTAAAGTTCATGTATTAGACTCTCTTTTTTTCTATGATGAAATATTTCCACTAGTGGCATCTGCTTCTAAAGAGCCTGGTGCTGCATCAAAACAGCCATTTGCCTGCTTGCAAATAGCCACTGGTATGAACTAAGTCATGATAAGCTTTAGTAATCCACCAAAGTCAAAATCATAAGTGACCAGTGATTGCTAAAACCAATCCTAAAGCAGTCCTTTCAAATCATGTCAGTTAAAAAGAAAACCACACCATTTTAATAACTGACTACATGGAACAATAAAAGTTGCTATATATGCCAAGATCAAGAACTTTCATGGTTCATACCTGTGAAAACCTGAGTTGCAAAGCCTCATATTCTAGATTCATCACATGAAAAGCCTCAAGTGTTGCACATTATTTTGCCTCCCCCAATTTTACTTCTTATGCATTTCCCAATGTTCCCGGGTAATGTGTTTTAATAGGATCAAATCAGTATTACTCCTACCTTATCCCAGATGCAGAACCAAGTGAGAGAGATATTGGCAAAGGAGTTAGATGGGTAGATATATAAGTACCGCCTATATTACTGATACCACTATAGTGGAGTACAAGGGTAAACTCTGCTAGACAAGCAGATGTCATATTTCTATCTGGTACAGCCTTCCTGTGGGAAATAGGAGATGTAGTTATGCCAAATCATTGCCTTTCACTTCTCTGTGATGGAGAGGACAGGAATAGCCAACTATCTCATTCTTAGGTCCTTTTCAAAGATTAGCTTCTTTCAGTTGAGAAACATTGACGCCCAATAAATAGATAATGCATTCCAAATCCACATGGAATAAATGGCAAAGGATTGGGAAAGATGCTAGAAGTACTTAGGGAAACACTTTCTTGAGAAAACTGAAAGAATGGGGAATACATGTTTTCTCTTTAGGAGGGAAGAAAGAAGGAAAGTATTAAAGCATTCATAAATTTTTTTATATCCCAATTAGTAAAATTATAAAGTAAAACGCTTAAATGTATAGGCTTCAGTTGGCTGGAAAATCACCTATTTAGGCAGTAGATATCTAGTAAAAGGAAATCAAGGGGGAATTTATGATTGCCTGACACCCCTGAAGCTAAATATTGGTATAAGTTGTTTCTTGCCATTCTAGGAATCAAAAAAAGCAGTTACTTTATCATACACAAAGCCAAAAATGTTATAAGCCTTTTTGCTATATACTTGAAATATATAGATTATAAAAATGTTAAAGACTTATGTTAAATTTTTAACCTAAGTACTTAACTCTAGCAATAGCTATGCTATAATTTTTTAAAAATCAAGTAATACTTTATTCAAGCAGAAGAATGAACATGCCAATAAATATTCTTAAAATTTCTAATAAACACAAGAGTTTAATTTGATTTAACATATTCCTATGCTACTATTTACCCTCCTCTGAGGAGGGGGATATTATAGAAGCTATTAAATGTGTTCAATTAAGCTGATATTTTAAAATATAGATAAAAATAAATAGCCAGTTCTGTTCATTGTGTCAAAGCCTATGAGGTTAGTCTTGAAAAATTTCCAGTAAGTATATGGGAACTGTTTCCTAACTCAATAAACATACATTTTTAATGAAGTATGTCCATCTTATTCATTTTCCAAATATATAAGGAAGTTTTCCTTAATATCATAATACAACCATCTATTTAAGTATAAGCTGAAATTGCAACGCCATTTCCAATTTCTTTTTCTCATCTTTCATTATTTAGTTACTCTTTTTTATAAGTCTGAAGAGAAGTGAGCTTTAGTAATCATGTCCACAAATGACCATTAGAGAATACATATATGGCTAGCAATGGAATGCAAGAGATAGCTGGACATACCGATGCATTAGTTCAAGGACTTTCAATAATCATGCACTGAGTATTTACCATGTGCTGGGGCAATGTGCTCTGTCATGCAGTGTTCAATGAGAAAATAATTTTCTACACTGCTAGAGTTCATATTTCAGTGAGGGTAAGACAGACAATAAACATACCAAGTAAGTAAATAAATAGATTACTCAAGTAGTGGTCATTGCTTTGGGATGATGATAGGAAGTGACTAGAGGGTATGTGAGATTGGTTGGATAGAAAAGAGGTGACATTGAAAATGACACCTGAATGGCAAGAACGAGCCAGGCATATGAAGAAAAGAGGCGAAAGCATTCCGGAAAGATAACGAAGGCACTAAAAGACTTGAATATGGAAACAAGCTTGGTGCCTCTGAAGAAAAGGAAGAAGATGAGTGTGGCATTGAAAAAACTGAAGAGGAAATTGGTAGACATGAGTCTGAATAGTCGGCAGAGATGGATCGTATAGGCTCCCCAGATGTGTCTGAGGAGTTCCAATTTTATTGTAATGCATTTGGCAACCATTGGAAGGTTTGCATAGAGAGGTGATATTGAAATCAATTATGTTTCAAAGATTATGTGTAGAAAATTGGATGAGGGGGGACAGAGTGGAAGAAGATGATGATGGCTGGTAGCAGATGGCATGGAGTGAAATGGAGAGATGACGAGAAGTATAGACAGAATCATAAGAATTTGTAGGCGGATTGACCTGAGATAGTGAAAGAATAAGAGGAGTCAATAAGCTTTCGGTTTCAGCAACCGAATGGTGGCGGTGTCACTTAGAGTGACTGGGAGAGGAGCAGGTTTGGGATTTGAGAATCAAGACGTCTGTTTTCACATGTTGTTGGAGACATTTATTACATATCCAGGTAAAGACAGTTTAATAGATAGCTAGATATATGAATCTGGATTATAGGAATGAGGTCTGGGGTGCAGAAATAAATTTATGATTTAGCAGTAGATGTGCAGCCTTTAAAGCCATAGGGCTGAATGAAATTTCTAGGGAGAAGTTGGCCCAGGAGCAGAGGGTGTCACAGGGCCTGGGGCACATTGAGGGAGAGAAGGACCCAGAGGAAGAGATTCATGTTACATGCTCAGTTCCTGGCACGATTCTCCCTTTTGGTCTTGATGCTAGAATGTCATTAATCAGTTCTTGTCTTTGGGACTGAGCTATAAGAGGACTGGGATCGAGATTAGTCTCAATTTGTTTCCTCTGCCAAGAATATTGTGGAACTGACTACAAAGAAAGGAATGGCTCTTTAGCCATTGTAAGGCAGAAGACACAGGCTAATCCTTCCAAGGACTTCAAGAAGGTTTCATCACAGTGGAATCAAGAGATTATGCTTGTCTCTGCCCTCAGGCATTTTCCCCCTACCACAGCTTCATTGTCTAACTGGGAATGTTTTTGTCCTAGTGTCCTAAATCCATCAGCTTTCCCTTAAAGATTGCGGCCAAAGTTTTTTTTTGTTTTGGTTTGGTTTTGCTTTTTTTTTTTTTTTTTTTTTGTCTTTTAACTGCTGGTCCTAATATTCCAGGCCTGCCTACCACATGCTGGGTCAAATTCATTTTCACGAGTTTCCCAATCCTAAGAATCTCTTACTTAACTAGATCAGTTTCCTCTAGAGCCCAATTGCTTACATCAGTCTTCTTGACTCTTCTGGAGGGCTGCTCTCAGCATTATCCTTGCTACTCCATTGGCACCCATGATCTTGCACAATTTTTTTTAGAGCAAGTTGCTTCAAAGGTACTGCACAAGCTCCTCTAGAGTTGCATTGGGGAACAAAGATGGAGTGAGAAGCAGCAGATATCATCTCACTTCTTGTTTCAAAGCCCCCCTCTGCTAAGCAGTGTACAACACAGAGCTCAGATTCCATGGTTCTTCTTTGATGGAAACTGTTTAGTTATTGGGTCAAGAGGAAGTTCTTAAGATGTTGGAAACATCGTTCAGCCTAGGGACCAAGAGAGAGCTAAAATCCTGCTCTGTAACTTTTTTTTAAAAGTGTTATATAAACGAGCATTCCTCTACCCTCCATAATGTGCTTTCTGGCATATATGATGTGTCAGACATCATGCATAAGTTCATATTCTTGAGTTTGGGAGTTATATAAATGGGACTATGATAGAGATTCCCAACTTTCTGGGTTCTTAACACCCTTAGTGTCTCAGAAATTTTTTAATGGCTCTTCTAGACCATAAAAAAGTACCTAACCATTACATTTTTAATAATGGGGTCCAAACAACTTAATAGTAGTAGTTTGTGTAATGTTGGACAGCTGTTGCTGGGTTTCCTTTTAAAATTTAAAGTATCCCGCAGAGCCTATGTGAGTTGGCTGCAGCGGCCTGGGGTACCGTGGTGCTCATTTGGGGACTGTGGGGCTATGTGACCAGCTAAAAAAGTGTCAAACCTGGCACTCCCAAAGCATCCCTCATGGAAGAAGATGTTCAAGTCTATGTCTCCTGCATTCTTTGATAGGAACCTGGACTTTCAATATTTGGGAAATTGTACATGGTAACTTTAGGAATTTCTAATTTCCAGCAAATATGAAACAAATGGCAGAAAAAATTAATCTTTTCCACAAGGAGTAGAGGAATTAGTCCAGCCATTCACTGTTTATTATTAGTAGCAATAGTGTGCAAAATAAGGCATGCTTATGTGATTGTAAATGCTGTCAATCTGAAAGTTTATAAAATGTAATAAAAAGCTGTGCCCTGGCTGGTGGTAAAGGACACATGTTTAACATTTGTTGCCTTCCTCTTATCCATTCTAAATGTGAATGCTTCCCTGCATTTGATCAGGTTCTCCCATCATTAACAGTCTATAAAAAGGCACAAGACGATAGAAAAAAATATTTCTGCATATTTAAAGCAAAAGTGATGAATGATGCATTTCCCCCAGAATTCAGGTGTTCTTCCTACACAGTCTGCCTGTGAACGTTTTACTGTTGGGTATAACAGCCAAGTTTCAGCAAGCAAAACAAGATGTTCCTTTGCTTTCTGTCGGGGGATATAAAATGTTTGCTGCTTCTTGACGGCATTTACAATCACTATCAAGCCTATGAAGTGGGTGTGGATATAAGAGCCAGGATCTGTGACCAGTACAAGAAGCAAGCACAATTATGCTTCATTGCGGACATATTTCGAAATTTTCTTTTGTTCCTTATCTGTGGCCATTTTACACTTTCCCAGATCTGTGTGGAATAAAATTTATATCTGGCAATGCTGAATTGCCCTGCCATGGAGAGTAAAAGAATGTCTGAGTGTAATTAATTGTCGGCTTGGCACTTGGAAGAGTATAAGTTGAGAGTTTCCTGCACGGAGTCTAATCCCAAATGACCACCCATGGTCTGCTCCACACATGAGGCTGGGCGCAAACCCATTTATTTATTTATTTATTTGCTTACTTACTTATTTGAGAATTGGTCCGAATATGTGTGCCAGATGATTTTCCTGCCAGAGAAACATATTTCACTTAGAGATGGGTCAAGCATTTACTGAGAAACAGGAGAAAAGAGAGGAGGAAGCAAGGGGACTGGCCCAGTTTGTACATTTCAACTCACTGTTGCATGAGACAAAAGTGCATCGTGAGTATCATACAGTTTGCCATTCTGTGTTTCATTTGACTTTATACAAGCCTACAGTGGAATGGGGCCAGATCTATTATTTCCTTTATGTCTAGGATGTAGGCATGCACTGCTGGAGGATACCACTCAGCATGTGTTGGACATTCAGTAAAAGTTTGCTGAATCAAACCATGAAAGCATTTCCACTCACTTCCTCTCTGGAGCGGGTCTTGCCAGACGGGCAAGTGACTAATGATGGAGGCTGGGCTTGGGCTGGGAATTACTTCTAAGTAATTGGGAGCACTGGGAATCAAAGATCAAAACCAAAAGGCCGTGGAGGAAAACCCAGAGGGAACACAGCATCTAACCCACAGAGCCTGGATTCCATACTGGGGTTGGCAACGTATCAAGAAAGCAACCCAAGACGAAACAAGGCGGAAGGGGGCAGTCTTATGTGGTTTGTTCGTGTGTTCCTTTTTTGTTTGATAGTGAGGGAATAAGTAGAAGAAATGTGATTTCTAGATGACAATTGCCATTTGCCCATGTTTTTCAATTCCCATCACTGTCTTATGTGCTACTTTTTCTTACTATTTGCTTTAGTCAGACTCAAATTTTAAACTGATAACAGCATGATTTATTGAAATGTAAGAGCTTAAAGTCTGAGAATAACAAAGTGTACTAAACACAAAGGCATAATAATTATTTACTTAGGGAACGCTATGTACTGAGCTCTAGGCAAACTATTTTACATATACTTTTTAATATTTTGACAACTGAATAAAATATTATTATTTTCATCATCAAAAATGAGGAAACTGAGTCTGAGAGGTCTTTAATGACTTGGCCAAGGGAATAAAATTAGTAAGAGGCAGTAGCAAAAATTCTTACTTAGGCTGTTAACCATCAACACTCATATTACCTCTCTTGGCAATCTGACTTGGATAATCATAATCTAAACGCAGACATGCTGCTATAATCTGTGACAAGTGCTGAAGAACATTTTTGGTGCAACACATGAGTGAGGAGAAATGAACATGAGGCAAAGATAAGAATGAAGTGATGAGATTCTTTGAAGATTTTGGAAGTCATGACAAATATACAAGGCGAATAAATATAAAACAAATGGCTTACCTGTCAAAGAGGAAATAAATAAAAATGGTGACACTGAATATTAATTTAAAGCTATTTCAATTATTTTAAATGAGCAAAACACCTGCTGCAAAACCAACAGACACAAAAGTATGTAAATAAGTCTCCCTCCAAGCCCATCAGTTTTTCTGCCCAGAGACAGCTGCTGTCACCACTTATATGGATGTCCTTGCATTATCTACTCAAAATTCATATTCTCTAGATTGGGGTGATCAGGGAAGGCATAAAGACACTGATTTTGGAATGGTGAAGTAGTGTGGTTATTTATAAACATTTTCTCAGATATGCCTTAGTGTCTAAGTTCTCACAAGTTTGAAATTTGTGATGAACCACTTTAGACCAAATGGCTTTTTATAGATTCTTTTTTTTTCCTGACTATAATCACCATGATGTACAATGGATTTTATTCCTCCTGTCCATCTGAAATTTTGTACGCTTTGACCAGTAACTCTCTATTACTTCCCTCTCCCCATTATATACACAATAGAATACCATTCAGCCTTAAAAAAAGAATGAAAGTTGGTCATCTGTGGCCAGGTGGATGAAGGTAGAGGACATCACACTGAGTGAAATGAGCCAGGCACAGAGAGGCAAGTGGCGCATGATCTCATTTATATGCACATTCTATTTAAACTTTTCTAAAGAAAATGAGAGTGTAAACAAAATCAGAAGAGGGGATTCTTACCTACCATTGAAAACAAATTGCTTTCAAGCACTTTAGAAGAGCTTAATTTTGTAAATAATTCTTAGTTCTTTATCAAAATAGCCTCCCCAAGGATCTTAAAATCCCAACTGCCTACTTTCCAAGGCTTTCTTCGCCTACACAAATATGCAAATACATGCGTGTGCGCACATGCGCAATATCTTTGAAGGAACCATATATTTGAACTTTTATATGAGATTGTAGGATATATAATTGTGTGTATAAAAGCTGAGCTTTCCCCACTTTCTGATCCCGCTTGTCTCCGGTGTGTCTGGCTTGCGGAGATCTGTGTGGGCCTTATCCTCTCCAGGCTGTGATGGAGCCAGGAGAGACAGCTGTGTCCCCGACAGCAGTGAAGTGTTAGCCGCTGCACAGTGGGGACAGTCAATGGTAAAACCGGGGAGATGAGCACTCTTTGCTCTTTAGGGTGACCGGGACCCCACAATTGCACACTGGGCAAACAAACACGCCTACAGCACAGTCATCTGCACGTCTGTGTGTCAGTTGGGATACTTTGTAACACTTCTCAGAAATCATTATACACTGGGAACACAATAATTCGGTAAAATTTTTGCAACTCTTCTTGATTCTTCTAAGTCTTTTGTGGGCATGCCTAGCAAGACTACAGATGCTTATAAGCCAGAGCTTTGGGGGTTTGTGGTATGTGCCAAGTATACTTCTGGAAAGAACTTCAGGCCCTGCCCACTCCACATCAGAGGGTTTTCTCATCCTCTGTGGAAAAAAGAGAATGGTAAAGGTTTTATCTCGAAAGTGTGAAAGCTTGGCTCTGAAGGTAAAGGCCTTCTCCTCACAGAGAGGTGTAATGGGACTAGCAAGAGTTTGGGAGCCAAACAGAGCCAAGCTCAAATCTTTGCTTTGCTACTGCTAAAGGTATTACTTTGGACAGTTTCCTTACTCTGACTCATCCATGAAATGGAGGTGATCACCAGAGAGTAATGCCAGCTTCGCAGCTTTGTAAGCATTATGTGAAATAATGGATTGATGGCACCTGGCACAGAATTGGCACTCAGTCAACGTCAGCTTCCCAGTCCCTGCCCTGGAGACGGGGAATTGAAGCTTGCCGGAAAACCTGAGGTCCCGCTCTGCTCATAAGAGCAGCTTCACATTCTGGGGATGTTTCTGGGGGAAGTAGCGCTTACGGAGGTTGGAGGCGGTTAGGGATTTGTTTTCTTAAGTCTCCCCTCACATGCCTTCTCGCCTCCTTTTCCTCTTAGAGAGAAGAATCAGAGGGACTGACTTCCTGGGCGCAGGTGTTCAAAGTGCTCAGTCTCGTGGGCGTGAAAGGCGTGGCCTGTTCAGCTAAATTACCGTAAACTTCTTGTCTCAGTACATTCGTGCTGCCATTACAGCATATCTGAGACTGGATAGTTTATAAACAACAGAAATTTATTTCTCACAATTCTGGAGGCTGGGAGGTCCAAGATCATGGCAGGTTTGGTGTCTGGTGACCTTGTTCCTCATAGATGGTGCTGTCTAGGTGTCCTCTCATGGCCAAACAGACAGAAGACCAAAAGGGAAGGCCAGACACTGCCTGAAGCCTCCTTTATAAGAGCTTTAATCCTAGTCATCAGGGAGGAGGAATTCTTGTGATCTAATACCTAACAAAAGCTCCACCTCTTAGTACTATTGCATTGGAGATTGTTTCAGCATGAATTTTGGAGGGTCACAAACATTCAAACCATAGCACTTCCCAAACCAATTTCTTACCAAAATGCTTATCTGTCTTATAGGATTCTTATCCCAATGTAGAAAATGGGTAGGGACAGACATGGCATGTACATGAAGGCATAGCCCTACCCTAACCCTGCAGGGGGCTGTCCCCAGTTTCCAATGTCCTCTAAGAAGCAAGAGAAGAAATGAGGGCAGTGCGTGGTCACAAAGAACACTTCAATATCTCTCAACATCCACCAGTAGCCTATTTTTATTAAACTGCTACAAAATTCCAGTATGATTGATTTTCCTTACCTATTATTGTTAGTTTTTGCATTTTATGTGCAATTATTAATTATTCAAAATGTGTATCTTGGTAATGTCACCACTTAGCGGAGCAAGCACATCTCCCCTCAAACATGTATACATGATGAGAAAATATTCTCTTGTGAAATTTAGAATCTCTTTGAGACTCTGAGGTTTAGTGTCTGTAATCACTTGGTGATTGAGTTTTTATGTTCTTGACATTTTTCTAAATGAATTCTTCTCTGATGTCAAACCTGGAATAGTGGTAGCTTGTCTTTCAATGAATTGGGTTAAATGTTAAGGGAAGAACATCATCCATGAAATTCCCTTCGGTGTTGTAGCCAATCCCAGGCCACCGTTTGGAGGGAATTATAATTGTCAGGACCCTGTGATAATCTGATCACTGTGAGCTGCTCAAAGCTTCCAATATGTGGAATTCGGGCTCATTCAAACATTCTCCATGGCCACCCAGGCAGCTTCCTTGGGTATATTTTTTAAAGAAATGATCCAGACAGCAGCTGCAGAAAATTTGGGGACCCTTTTAACTTTGAGTGAACATTTCCAGAAAGAAAAATAAATAAAATGTCAGGGTTTGTTCATCTGGTTGGCAAAGCAAGCTCTCCCTCTTCAATGAAGGAGGTTCAGTTGAAGAATGTTGTGGTTTCTGGCATTCAAAGCTGGAGACAGAGCACAACACACACCTTATTTGAGAACGATTCACATCATACATTTTTATAAGGCATGGACCAGAAAGCAAGCTTTGTTTCCAAACTGTGTTTCCTTGGCACTAGTTACAGCAATTTGGTGTGTGGTTCATTGTCAAAATGCTGTGGGTGGCAAAAGCAATCACTAAAGGTGCATGAAATATTTAAATTGGGGTGTTTTGCTGAGGCCATTTGCTCAACTCTTAACACCTGTACTCCAATGACAACAATTAAGCCTCTTGTGGGGTAATAATCTGTATCCTAGGACTTCAGAGCTGGCAGAAACCTTACTGAGCAAACTTTTTCTGTACTGGGCCAGACAGTAAATATTTTAAACTTTACAAGCCTTACAGCTTCTGTCACAACTCCTCAATTCTATCCAACTCTGCCATTGTAGGATGAAACCAGCCAAGCCATAGACAATACATAAACAAGTGGGCACGGCAGTGCATCAATAAAACTTTATTTATAAAAAAAAAAATCAATGACTGGATTTGGATCATTAACTGCGGTTTGCTAACTTCTGGTTTAGACCAATGCTTTCTTTTACAGATGAGGAAAGCAAAATCTGCAGAGGTTAAAAGAATCTATTGCTGTCATGGGCCAGTTAGTGGGAGGACACAAAATATCAAAATCCCATATTATGTTCTGTTACTTTTTTAACATACAGGTTTTTTTCTAAACATAAAACAGTCTTATTGTTGCTTCAGAAGCCTCAAAAAAAAAAAAAAAAAAAAAAAAGAACACCAGACAACTCTCTGTTTTGACATTACCTTCACTTCTGTAAATGTTTCAATCTCAGAATAGCACTGTCTTTTGCACATTTAATATAGAAAAAACTTTAATGGAATAGACAGATATAAAAAGGTTTGTGAGAAACATTTGTGCATTTTAAATACTGAATTTGTTATTTAAAGCCACTAAGGGGGAAATCATTTCTAATAGATCAGGAGAAAAAGGTTTGGATATTCATAGTCTAATTCTCTGTTCAGAATGCTGGCATCCTGGTTTTCTAGAACCCCCACTCCTATTTTCTGTTTATTTTAGTTTCCCCAGCCCTGCAAAATTCCCTGTAAGCCCTCAGTGTTTTGTGAAGTCCCAGTTGCAAGAGACCTCACTTGCCACAGAACTTATTTCATGCTTTTCTTTTGTAGTATTGTATTCCTTTGGTGTTGTCATAGCCTACTTTATTTTATTTACATTTTAATTTATTTTTGGTAGTGGTTAATAAAGGAAAATTGGGCAATAAGAAGAGAAAAAGAAGATAAAGTAGATAATTTTTAATGCAGGAGGGAGAGAGAGTTTGATGGAGACATCACCGATGTTTTTCTGTGTTAAGGAAAAGGGTTAAAAAGTGGGTGGGGGGCCCAGGTCACCCTGTTATGCTCTGGGGTTTGGATGAGTTCTAGTTCAAGATCCTCTTAGGCAGGGCTGAGAGTTTATAAAAACTTAGGGTGACAGGATGAAGTGTGCCTGCAAAGACAATAGAATGCAGGAGGGCCTTTCTGCCTTAGGCATGCCCATGTGGGTGTGTTCAGAAAGTTCACCTAATCATTGTTTTCCCATAGCACAGGCTCTATAGATCATTAACTCTTGATACCTACCAAGATGTGTTACAGGAGTAAAAGAGTTTGTTATTCAAGTAAATTTGGAAAATTATGGGTGAAAAAAGTCTCTGCAGATTTCTTACCTCAGGACCTCTCAAAGCCTTTAGCTTGCCAGTGTATACCAGGAATCACTAAGACAGAGTGTGGTGGTTTCCTAAACATGCTGGATCTTTGAACGGTTTTATTAATATCCACAGCACAGAATGGGACAAGCATCCCCCAGAACACATCTGGGAAATTCTGAATTCAGGTGTGTGAATTCTGAATTCATTCTGCAGCGGTGCAGTCTCTCTTTCCCCAGTGGCAGACCCAGGGTGTATGTCCTTCTCCAAAGTTAGCTTGGGACTTCCCGGAGAGCAAGGCAGCATGGCACTTACTGAATGTCCAATGGATAATTGTCAATGGGTCAGCAGGCCAACACACACTGTGACAGTTAAAATGCATACACCTTATTTACTTTTGTATTTGTTTTCCCAAATTATTCTTCCATTCCTCCCAAATAGTTCTCCCTCTGTGTAATGTCTCCCTATTTCTTGTTCCTTCCTCCTGATTCAAACAAATGCACAAGCAGAGGGTCCCCAGTTACCTTCAGGACCCAATGAGGTCCTCTGCTTCCCTCTGGTTTTTTAAATTGTGAAAGAGAGCCAGAACCTGAGGGATGGTTAGCTACTGAGCAAAGTTTATCCTGTTACTGCCTGAGGGCCTTTGCCCAGCCCTTCTCTTCTGCCCCTTCCCCTCTTGCACTTGGCACTCCTGGTTTCAAGTACCCTGCTTTAATTTTTTTTTCTTACCACTTATTAGCATCTAAAACACATCATTTATTGCCCTATGCTAATCAACCTATTTAGTCAATTTCATATTTAGGCAATGATATGTTTCATATCTCAATTCTCTAATTGGTTCTTTTTTCATATTAGCCTGGTCTCGTTTCATGAATATAAAATCTTTTTGAAATCCCTTATTTGTTTTCTACCCACTTCCTTTACAAACCATAATTGCTCTTTTTGCCTCTCTTGTATGAAACTTTCTCTGCAAAACTATACCCTTAATTCTAGCCTTGCTTTCTTCTTGCCCATCTCCCCAGAGGACTAGGCAAGCTCAGGGTACATTTATTTAAAAGTTCTGATATTGACACTAATAATAAATCCATCCGATATCCCTGTTATGGCACCTACTAGGTGAGTTCTGGAGTTGCAAAGCAAGGTCACGAGAGTTACGTTAATTTGGAATGTATCTGGCTCAAAAGTTCTGGCTTTCTTCCGATTTCACTAAACCCACTTAAATGGATTTTGCAATCCCAGAAATTTGCATGTCCTTCAGGAGAGCCCTATGATGAGGGTACTAGTAGACTATCCATAAGTAGAAACCAGAGGAATATCACAATTCAGGAATATCATAATTCCACAAAGCCGCCTAATTTATTTTTTTAATTTCAGAATATTATGGGAGTACAAATATTTTGGTTACATGGATTGCTTTTGGTTTTGTAGTACTTAAGTCAAAGTTATAAATGTGCCCGTCACCCAGATAGTGTACATTGTACCCCTTAAGTATGATTTCACCCATCCCCTCCTGCCCCCTCCCCCTCAATGATTTCCATTAAGTTGTACTTCCACCTGTGCACATGAATGTAGATCAGTTAGTTCCAATTTAATAGACAGTGCATGTGGTGATTATTTTTCCATTCTTGTGATATTTCACTTAGGAGGATGGTCTCCAGTTCCATCCAGAGTTTTGCAAATATATTAATTCATTTTTTATGGCTGAGTATACCATACATATGGTATACCATATCCATGGTATACATATATCACATTTTATTAATCCATTCATGAATTGATGGGCACTTGGGGTGATTTCACTTCTTTGCTATTGTGAATTGTGCTGCAATAAACATTCTAGTGCAAGTGTCTTTTCGATAAAATAACTTTTTTGCCTTTGGGTAAATACTCAGTAGATGGATTGCTGGGTCAAATTGTAGATCTACTTTCAGTTCTTTGAGGAGTCTCCATACTCTTTTCCACAGAGGTTACACTAGTTTGCAATCCCACCAACATTGTATAAGTGTTCCTTTCTCTCCACTTCCAGCATCTATTGTTTTGGGACTTTCTGATAAAAGCCATTCTCAGTGGAGTTAGGTGCTATCTCATTGTGGTTTTGATTTGCATTTCTCTGATGATTTTTTTCATATGTTTATTGGCCATTAGTCTATCTTCTTTTGAAAAGCTCTATTTATGTCCTTAATTTCTTCTAGGTGTATTTCAGGAGCCTTGAAGTAGGTAGTCGTGCCAAAGCACACTTTATTTCTTACAATCCCACCTGCTAACTCCATCTAGACATCTTGACTTCTTTGCTGTTCCTCCAACATACCAGGCATGATCCAGTCTCAGAGCCTTGGCATTAGCTGTTTTCTATGCCTGGAGCTCTCCCCTGCTCTCCTATATCCACCTGGATCATGACTCAGTCCATTTGAGCTACTGTTAATAGCTTGTTAAGTATCAATACTGTTAATATTTTGTTAAATATCACACAATGGGCGGGTTATAAACAATAGAAATTTATTTTTCACAGTTCTAGAGGCTAAGAAGTCCAAGATCAAGGCTCTGACAGATTCAGTGTCTGGTGAGGGCCTGTTTTCTCATAGATGGTCCTGTCTCTTCACTGTAACTTCTTACAGCAGAAGGGCTGAGAGATCTCTCTGGGGCCTTTACATATAGGGGCACTAATCCTATTCATGAGGGTTCATCTCTCATGATCTAATCACCCAAAAAAGACTCCATCTCCTAATAGCATCACGTCAGGTTTAGGATTTAGCATAAGACCTTGAGGGAAACACACACCTTCATACTATAACAGGTTGCTCACGTACCTCACTCATGTGAAGTCTTTCAACTAATTACTCTATTTAAAATGGAAATAACCCACTCTGCCCTGGTACTCCCTAACCATCTTTTATTTTATTTTTTACCATACCACTTTAAATCTAATCCTTATATATAATATTTGTCCATTTTTGCTTCATTTTTATTTCATGTATTTATATAAGCTGTTTCCACTACAATAGAACCCCCAGGAAGCATAACTTTCATTGCTGCTTTTTCCCTCCCTACTTTTAATGCCATAGTATCCTTAGCCCCTAGAACAATGCCTAGCACACGGTAGGTTCTCCAAGAATATTTTTGAATCAATAACTCTAGAAAGCAGATTTTAGAACAACGGGCAATAACTCAGTTGTGCTGTTAAATCTTAGTCAATGTAGTGACATGGCCAGGAGCTGGGGAGACAAGGTCAGGGAGGAAATGATGACAGTCTCCTGCAGGTGGTGACAGTAGTCATCATCAGGAAGAAACATCTGTATTTGTTAACTCAGTTGGGAGTTCATTGGAGGGAGCTCAAGAGAGCAATTCCAGTGATTCTTTTAAAGAATGTCAAATCATGCCATTCCCTCATGTAAATCGTCTAACACCTTTCCATTTCATCCAAGTAAACTGTAGTCCTCACCGTGGTCTTCAAGGCTCTGTGGTCTCCTTCCTCCACTAGCATTTTCTTTCCAATTCTACACTATGTAATTGTAATATAACACAAGCCATATATGTAATGTTAAAGATTTTAGTAGAAACATTAAAAAACTGAGAATGGCGGGGCATGGTGACTCACACCTGTAATCCCAGCATTTTGGGAGACCAAGGCAGAAGGAAAATTTGAGTCCAGGAGTTCAAGACCAGCCTGAGCAACAAAGTGAGACCCCATCTCTATAAAAAGATTAAGAAAGGAAATCAGCTGGGCGTGGTGTTGTACATCTATAGTTCCAGCTACTTGGGAGGCTGAGGTAGGAGTATCGCTGGTACCTGGGAGTCAAGGCTGCCACGGGCTATGATTGTGCCACTGCACTCCAGCCTGGGTGACAGAATGAGACTCTGTGTCTTATTTTAAAATAAAAGAAAAGAAAAAGTAGATGAAATCAATTCCAATAATGTGATTTATTTAACAAAATACCTCCAAACTATTATCAATTCAACATGCAACCAATGTAGAAAGTTATTGAGATATTTCATATTCAAATTTCATACTACGTCTGACATTCAGGGTCTATTTTAGATATATATCACATCTTAATGTTGACCAGCCACATTTCAAATGTTCTATAACCACATGAGGCTAATGAGCACCATACTGGATAGTCTCATCTATTTCTCTCCTTCACATCATTCTGTACCAGCTGCCTTGGCCTCCTTGCTCAGCTTCCTTGCTGTCCCTGTAATAGGGCAAACACGTTTTCACCTCAGTAAAGTTGCTAGGTCCAACGAAATAAAATAGAGGACGCCCATTTACACTTATATTTCAGAAAAATAACAAATAAAATTTTAGTATGTGTTTTCCACTTATTATATGGGATATACTGGCAATGCACTGGGATATACTGTGCTGGTATTTTATCTGGCAACCCTGCACCTCAGGCCATTTGCATTTCCTCTTTCCTCTGCCTGGACCACACCTCCCCAGTTACTTTGCTTCCTTCAGTTCATTCAGATCTCAGCTCAAGGGGCACAGGGAGGCCTTTCCCCATGACTCTGGAGAAATATCTGTCTGTGCCTCCACATCATTACTTATTATTTCCTTATCCTATGTTATGTTCATTACTACTTTACAATTCTTTTTGAATTGATTTTTATTTGTTTATTTTTGACCCCTCATTAGAATATGGATATTAGATTCTGTATGTTCTATCTCCATGAGAGCAGAACTTTTGTTTTCTTTCCTGCTGTTGCCCAGTGTCAAGAAAAATGCTTGACATATGGCACTCAATAAATATATGTTCAGTAAAAAAGGGAAGAAAAACATAGTTTTCATATATACATATTTATACACACACTCACATATGCCTGTAGCATGAATTTTTGATTCAGACATTTATAAAATAGAATATTGACTTCACTCCTCACCAGTTGTCTTGCTCTTATTTTTTAAAATGATTTTTTATTATGCATTTAAAAATACACTATTGTGAGGATTTAGGAAGTGTTTAATAAAGCACTAGCAAAATGTCTGCCACATAATAAATAGTAATAGTGGTAGTATGAATAATAGTAATAGTAAATAATACCAGTAATTTTTGTTCTTTGAGTTGACAATTCCTTAGTGGCAATTCCAAATTCCAAAAATCTCTAAAAACTTGTTTTTTCATAAGTTTGATTTGGAGGAAAAACCTGACTTGTGGTGATATAAAACTATTTAGAGTCTGTATTTATGTAACTTAGTGTGACTTTATCTATTTCACTGCATAAAAGTGAAATGTGTTTGATTACAGGTTGTTACCCCAAACTCACTGATAGGTAGTTTTATATTATAAAGCAAATGTACCTTAAACTTTCTTACATCTGAAAAATTATCTAAATTCTTTAATATATCTGGGCCCAAGATTTTGATAAAGGAAAGGAGAGCTCTACGAGCTACCCACCAATCTCAAAGCTTTGCCAAATAGAACTTCAAAGAATAGCGTCCTGTTATGCCTGTCATCTCTTGCTGTCCATGAGATTGCAAGGTTTCCCAGGAATAAGAATCTGTTTCTTTCTTGTAGCTAATAATCTTAACATATCTAGAAAAAAACTTTTAAAAATTGTTGAGAAGAACTCTGCTTTAACATGTCTATAATTTTTCCAAATCTATTAGAATTAGACCAAAGTAATGCCAATTAAGGCGATTTGGGTAACGCATTCATAAATAAATGATCTCTGAGTAGAGGACATACAGCTCTGGAATCACTAGCCCTTCAATTTTAAGAAATGTTTTCTTCTGAGAGAAACTCGTGATAGAAAGGAATGAGTTAGAACTCGTACATACCCACCTGTATCTTAACTGATGAATCTGCAGACAGAATCTTGCATCCCCCATCTTATACCTTGGGGTCAAACCTCTCTGGTGTCAACAAAGGACCATGAGAGCAATGAAGGGAGCTGTAGGAAGGCAGATTATATGTTTATGATGAAGGTACAACTGGTCAAGAATATCACTAAGAAAATACTGATTTTCTATGCTTTTGTATACAAATGCCTTCCCATACAGATTCAGTCTTAGGTTCTCACATTTCTAAAACTCCCAGTACTTCCTAATTTTCTCCAATGGCTGTGAGTTTGCTCATATTCTTTTCTTCCCCCACTTTGAAAACCACTGGTTTGCATGGCCCTGCATGTATTCTGAAGTCAACACTGTCCATATTAAAGAGAAAGAAATACCACGACCACTACCACCTCAGAGTGCACTGGGAAACTTGGAGCCATTGGATATCATAAAAGCAACTCTTACTCTCAGTGGAAAATTACAAGGAATGACAGAACCCAGACAAGGTTTTTGAATAAAGTCCTCTCATTGCTTTATGTTTATGTGGGCCAAAATAGAGAACTAGCTATTTCAAGCAGAGCCCTATCATAAAATATTTTTCCCTATTCTTCTTATTTTCTTTTTCTTGTGACATTGTTCTTTTTTTTTCACGAATAATTTAATTTTTAACATTTCCTAGAGCCCTGGGCTATATTCACAGAATTATTTTTTATCATCATCTCGTTCTTTTACTATCCCCTAATTTACAAAGGCCAGTTAAAAAGTACAAAAACATAAAAAGTATTATAAAAATATTAGGAACATATGTTAAATGTTGTAAAACTCAAAACACCATTCAGAAAGTTCTCAAGGAAAAAGGTTTTTGGTCTAGGTAATATGATACTCTCAGGATTCCTAAAACCATCACAAGCAAGCAAGCCACTAGCTCAAGTTTTTAAACATAAAAATAATCATAAACCTATAGCTCCAATTTGCATTTTTGATGATTGCAATTTGGTAATCACTACAAGGAATAAATACCTACTATTCACTAATAGTAATTCACCAAAATAATTTCTCCACATTGTAATTAATGAACATTGTTAAGTTTCTTAGGCCTTCGATCACACATAAGAATCCTTTCTTTCCTAACGCAGGCCATTTCCTTTGCTTTAATTCTGCGACTGTTGATACGACAGTTGTTCCAGGAGCTAGAAGGACACTATGCCCTGTGGTTGTATTACAGAGGTTGTTAAGGAAGCAAAACCTAGTGGAGATGCTTTCCAGTGAGGTGCAATCAATAAAAGACTCTGAGAGCAAGGAACAGGAATTTAAGTAGATTCTGAGAAGAGCTTGATAAGAGTCTCCAGAAGTGGACAGAAATTGAACTTGTTCCAGCACAGTGGATTTAAAAAATTTTTTTTTGTTCCTGTTTCCAGGACTGTTCATATCATTCCTATTTCCCTTTTGGCCAAGTGTAGTTGATTAATTTTTTTGTCCATTCCAAATCTTATTGCAATACCTGTCAGGAGAATGAGTATGTATTACTATTCTTTTCTCATTACCATCCTAATGTTGTCACTAAAATAACTAACATGCCATTCCGTGCTATTAAGAGATTTGTTACATGAGCGATAAAGAACTAACATTTCTTATCTCATTCTATAGTCCCATTTTCCATGCAAAGGAGCTGGTTCAGATAAAAATTAGCTTTGTGCTCAGGTTGAATTCATTCTGTGAAGTGATAGTATTTCAAATGCATTATAGGAGGATTCCCCTGTTCTAAGTTCTGATGTAGGAGGATTTGTTTCATGTAAAAAAAAAAAAGTGCTTGTGAAATATAAATGGTAATTTCAATGCATTTAAAAGAATAAAATAGTTCTTGTAATGCAAGCCCTCTTTTGTATATAATAGAAAATGAGAAAAATAGGACAAAAATCTCCACCATAAATTAAAGATAAAGTCACTGGGAAGTTTGATCCATGATATGTGTGTGCATGCATGATTGCAAGTGTATTTTGTATCCTTTACAAAATAATGGATCTGCTAGATTTAGGTAACCATGATAAAGTCATGTTGAAAGAATATATTATTACAATACATGCTATGGATCCTACTGTTTACCTGAAATGTAAGCATAGAAATGTGAGGATTGTAGAAGATAACTTCTAAAAAATTTTTTTAAAGACATATTACTCACCTGAAGAATCTCCTTTGACCAAAAAGAGGGAGATCTACATTTAGCTCAGCAAGCAGATCTTAGCAGATATTTATTAAACACACTTTGGGTGTAGCACTCAGTAGATGCAAGGCCATCAGAATGCTTTGTGTGTCTGGAAGAGTTCAGAGGTGCTTCCAGAAAAGCCTTTTGGAAAAAGATGTTTGTGTGTGTGTGTGTGTGTGTGTGTGTTTGTGCGTGCTTCTTGGTACTTTTAAAAAATAACAAGGGCAACCATATATTGCTTGTCTAATAGAGGCCATGATCTATTTCAGTCACAGAGCACATATGGTTTCTTTTCTCTTTATAAACTATGTGAGGTAGGATTTTATATCACTATTTTACAGATAAGGAGAAAGGCTCAGCAAGGTTAAGACAATTCCTCAATGTCACACAGTTACAAAGTGGCAGAAGCATAATTAAAACCTAGTTCGATTCAGTTCCAAAGTCAAATGCATTTTTCTCTTCAGAAGTCTTAAATGCAGAAAGATTTCTAATAGAGAATCATGATCCTGAGTGCCATGTTAATGTATAGCTAAATAATGTATAAATAACGTATAGCTAAATGTTAATGTATAGATAAATAAAAATTTGCATTTTAAGTAATAGTGCATAAAGTATATTCATAGATTGTAACTTGCTACAATTTTGCAATCACAATCATTGCACATCAAATATCCTACATGTATACACCTAATATAACATACATGAATAGATGCTTTGACGGTGTTGCTGCTACTGTTAATAAATTATACTTATTCATATAAAGGCCCATTCACCTTTGTGAGTTTTTGATGAATTAGTCTCAGTGTTTAAAAAAAAAAAGAAAACTAAGCAGACCAGGTTACTGTATCCTGTAACACCCTAAATCTAGCAAGAGTCTGTGTAGTTTTTCATAATTACTCGGAGGTTTGTGTGGACACTGCAATAGACTTTAACGACTCTAAGATAATAGATAACACTTCTTATTATAAAGAAATAAATTAATTCAATAGCATTAGAAGAAACTAAAATTTCCAGCCAGACATGTGCCTCTTGGGTCATCTGGACATTTCAGCACCAAACTTTAGGGCCACCAACCTTGACTTTTAGTTAGTTGCAGAAACTAGTGCCCAATTAAAATACTCCTTGGCAAGCAACTTTCTTGAGTAAGGCAGACTAATTACTGTAGGGAATGAGGAGGGAGTTATGCTCTAAATCATATTGTCTGACCTCAGAAGGAAGAGCAGGTTAATGTCAAGAATATAGCTGGAGAGGTTAGCAAATGAGAACGAATACAATTTGTGCTGGTATTAAATCTTACCTACCTTAAAGGGCGTTGAATGACATTATACCTCATTCTCACATATATTTGATAACTGTTTGAAAGCTGAATGTGCATGAAATCTTTTACAAATTTGTAATTTACAAATTACAAAATGTAAAGCACAAATGATTTACTAATACACACATATAATATTTAAGTTACCCTATTAATATTTTGAAGTTACTGTTGTATTGAAATTGGTGTTATGATCATTATATTTTTTGTATAAAACTATATAACATAATATAAACAGCTTTGAATGATTTTCCAACTGATGAAAGTGAATTTGGCTTGCCTTCTTAGATGTCTTTTTGTTTTCCTTTCATCTGTTGTATTCTATTATAGTATAGTCACATTCATGAAACCAGCAAAGAGATCTCAATATTTTCTTGAGCATAATAACAGAGACATCCTCTGCATCCTCTAATGTATTTTAAAATAATTTACATCTTGAGAAAGAACCTATGTATAATAGTAATTCTCATCATTGCCAAAGAATAATCTTAGTAGAATTATGGTCTATTCCCCGAAGTTTGACCTGCTTCCTTGTTCAAACAGCTAAAGTGAATGATATCGTCACAAACTACAGAGAAATCTATGTGCTTATAATGCATGAGATACACACATACTTATACACACATGCACACACCAATACACAGAAATACGCCTCAATTCTATAAAATTCTATAAAAAGAGAAAAGACTTTGGTTTGGTTTTTCTACTCTAGAAATAAGAATTTTGACTCCTATAGACAGGTAGATTTCATTCAATCTGGGCTTTTTAGATAATAACTAGATATCCTTCAATTTAGGAGTGTGTAAAGATGAAAAAAGGGAGATATTTTCCAATGACAGAAATTAATTCACAAAATTAGAATTTTATACATATTATATTTACCCATAAATAAAAGTATAATAGATACATATTTCCTTCTAATATCAACTTGCTGATTTTGCTTATTAAGAAAGATTTTAAACCACATGGTTTAAAATATTGCTGGAATTTTCAACTGTATCTTATGTTGTGTTTGTTCCAAAAGACATCATCTACTTTTCTTGCTTTAGGGCTCTATTACTAAATCATATATTTATATGCATGTGTGTATGTATGCGTTTCTCATGTACTTGCTAAAAGTCTTGTTTTCAAGTAATGAGTCTTAATTTATTTGTGTTTATGCGCAATTTTGCTTCTTTCCAATAAGCTCTGCATGATCCTGGCTCTAGTTGAATGATGTTTCAGCTCTTGTTCTCTTTGGCAACTGCATTATTTCTGCTTAACATATGTTCCCTTTGCACTGGTAACAATATAGAATTTTGAATCCCTTTTCATACAAAGATGCAAGCAAAAAATTGATCCTCCATATTTTCAGCACTGTGAAATTTCCACTTTAGCATCATTAACTATTCCCTAGAGAGTCCTAATTTAGAAGTGGCTCAGGGGCATTATTGCTTTAACACTTTCCATCTGGTATTGTGAGAAATCCATTGTTCTATGGCTGAAGGCTCTCTGTTTGGTAAGACTTGAGTCTTCATGATCAGATCTGTATGAAGAATTTGAAAGTTTGTAGCACTTATGTAGAATTTTTTCTTTTTGAGCGATAGAGGAAGACCATCTGTAATCTTCATAGCAGTACTGCCCACTAGAACTTTCTGTTATGATGACAGTGTTCTCTATCTGTGCTGTCTAGGATGGCAGCCACCAGCCACATGTGCAATGAGCACTTGAAATGTGACTAGTGTGAATTTTATTCAATTAATTTAAATTTAAATAATTAATTAAAATTAATTCATTAAAATTAAATTCATATAGACACCTGTGGCTAGTGGCTACACTTTTGGATAATGTAGCCTTACAGAATAACTAGAAAATTTGTCCAGAAATTTTTAGGGGGATATATCTGTGTAGCCCTGCTTTATATTTGGGTTTCCACCATTGATTTTCAACCACACAGTTATCATATAGGTCAATGATAGTGACTGTGGGAAAAAAGAAAACTCATACATGTGTACTTACATGTATACCTGTATGAGAGAGTCTGTGTATGAGTGTGTGTGTGTGTGTGTGTGTGTGTGTGTGTGTGTGAGTGATTGCCTCTTAGGGAGCCATAAATATTGATGGAGAAATGAGAGAGAATGTCTGGTGACCACAGTTAATAATAACATATACCTGAATATTGCTAAGAGAGTAGACTTTAAACATTCTCACCACCAAAACCACCCTGATAAATACGTGAAGCAATGGATGCGGTAATTAGCTTGATTGTGGTAATCACTTCACAATGCACCCAGAGATCAAAACATCACATTGTGCACCATAAATATATACAATTTTTGTTTGTCAATTATATCTCAATAAAGAAAGAAGTTTAAACTGTGCTTGATGATAGAATACTCTGGATTCAGCACTACACTTCACTGAAATTTCCAAACCAAGTTTTGGATTTGGGCATAGAACAGATTGTAGTAATACAATGCTATCATTTGAATGTTGGGTCAAATTCTGCTTTTTTGGCACTTGACAAATGGAAAATAATGGTAGTCATTATAAGCTGTGCCAATCCTGTGGTCTGTAATAGGTAGTTAGTAAAATTTTATTGAATTTTATTATTAATATATCATCTCTACTAGAAAGAATTTCCAAATCATACGTCATTACAGTAGTCTCCTCTTATCCACAGGGGATACATTCCAAGCCCCCCAGTGGGTACAAGACACTAGATAGTATCAAACTCTGTGCGTGGTATATTTTTTCTATACATACATACCTCTGCTAAAGATTAATTTGTAAATTAGGCACACAAGAGATTAATAACAACTAATAATAAAATGGACAATTTAACAATATATTGTAATAAAATTCATGTAAATATGCCTTCTCTTTCTGTGTGCTATCTCTCTCCCTTTCTCAAACTATCTTCTTACACTGTACTTACTTATTTTGAGGCTGTGATTGACCATGAGTAACTAATATCTTGGAAAATGAAACCACAAATAAGAGAGGACTACTGTATATTCATAAGTAAATATGATTTTGTTATTGAGTTGTAGAATATTTGTTTTATTTATCTCTAATATTTTTCTTTCCAAATTTTTTGTCAATTTCCATAATAATGCAATATGTGATTATAATAAGCTTAAAAATAGAGAAAAGAAAGCATTGGAAAGGATTATTAAATATTCAAAAATATACTCATTTTTTATTGTTAAAAATCCTAATAAACTGAAAATAACATACAAACATTCCTTATAAAACTAAGAATAAAATACATGCTCATTTATTACCATTGTTGTCATTTTTTGGAGGCACTGGCAAATGCAGTAAGATAGGAAATAAAAATATTAGCTGGTTAATAAATAAGAAAAAAATGACAAATGTTGACATGGACTATGGAAAATAGTATAGAAATATCTCAAAGAGCTAAAAGTAGAACTACCATTTGATCCAGCAATCCCACTACTGGTTATTTACCCACAGGAAAAAAAGACATTCTATAAAAAAGACACCTGCACTTAAATGTTTACAGCAGCACAATTCACAATTGCAAAGATGTGGAAATAACCCAAGTGCCAATCAATATATGAGTGGATTAATAAAATGTGGTATATGTATACCATGGAATATTTCTCAGCCATAATAAAAAATGTTGACCTAGTACCTCTTATATTAACCTGCATGGAACTGGAGACCATTTTTCTATGTGAAGTATTACACGAATGGAAAAGCAAACACTACATGTACTCACTATTAAATCAGAATTAATCGATCAACACTTATGTGCACATATGGAAATAACATTCATTGGAAATCAAGCAGGTGGAAGAGGGAGAAGGGGATGGATAAATTCACACCTAATGGGTACAATGCACACTATCTGGGGCATGGGCACACATATAATCTTGACTCAAATGGTACAAAAACAATTTATGCTAGGAAAATGTTTGCACTGCCATAATATTCTGAAATAAAAAAAAAGAAAAAATGAACAAGTTGACATTTGCAAACAAAATAATTTTATTCCATAGGGAATTTTACAAAAAAACCTAAAAATACTAGCAATTTTTAAAATTTTTAATAAATTGACTACACACCAGCAACTGCAACACATTGATTGAGACTGAAAAACTCTGGAGTTAGATTGGCTGATTTAAAATACCACAAAAATATGTAACTTTTAATAAGTCATTTAAATTTCCTATGCCTCAATTTCCTGAGCTACTAAATGGAGACAATAAGAGTATCCCCCTTATATAATTCTGTATATTAAATGGTATACTTCATTCAAAATATTTGGCACATAATAGATTTTCAATAAATGTGAATCTGTTGGTAAATTGATCACACTTGTTGTAACTTTATAAATAGAATAGGGTGAAATGATTCCACTCGCTGACAAAATAAGAAAAAAATATGAAAATATGACAGCATTGATTCAAAAGATGATAGAAATAAATTGGGAATTTTAAGGATTTTCTTCACTAGACATGTATAAAGATTATAGACTGTACATTATATGTGTTATAAATCCTATAGCAACCATTTTCTTAAAAGAGGTATAAATAATTATTGAAAGATAGATATAAAATGGAATAATAAAAAACAATTAAAATGCAAAAAGGAGGAACAGAAAAAAAAACAAAGGACAGCTAGAAACAGTAGAAAACAATTCCAAAATCGTAGATTTGAATTTAACCATATAAATTGCATTAAATGCAAATAATAACCACACTATTAAAAGGCAGAGATTGTCAATTTGTATAAAATGCAAGAACCCAATTATAGGATATATAAAAGAAAGTGAGTTTAAAAATAAAGATGTAGACATGTTAAAAGCAAATGTATGATGAAAGATATATTATATAAGGATTAATAGAAAGAAAGCTGAAATGGTGATATTTTTATAGTACAAACTACAATTCATAACAAGAAATATTAAAAAGAATAAAGAAAGATATTAAATACCAAAGCCATGGTCAAATAACAGAAAACATGACAATACTAAATGTTTGTACTTAACAAGAGGGTTGTCTCACAAAATAAATACTGGTCAAACTGAAAAGAGAAATAGATAAATCCACAAGTATACATAGAAACTTCAAAATTCCTCTTTTAATAATCAATAGAATAAGTAGGAAAAATGTTAGGATATGGAAAACTTCAACATAATTATCAACCTTAACCAACTATCAGCTGACTTGACCTAACTGACATTTCAAGAACACTCAAAACAATGTCAGCAAAATACACTTTATTTCAAATGTATATGGAATATTTACTAGAATATACTATTTTCTGATTCATAAAAATACCTCAATAAATTTATAGAAATTAAAATCATACATAGTATATTTATCCATAAAATATTAAACTATAATTAAATAATAAAATGATATCTAGAATATCCACAAATTTGTGGGATTTAGTCAACACACTTCCAAATAATTTATTGACAAAAAGGAAAGTCACAAAGGAATTTTAAAAATATTTTAAATTGAATTAAAATATACATATATCAAAATCTGTGGGTGCAACTACAACAGTGATTAGAAAAAAATTTCTAGCATTAAATGTTAAATCAGAAAAAATATATAAAATTAATTATCCAAGCTTCCACCATAGGAAATTAGAGAAATAAGAGCAAATTCAACTCAAGGACAGCAGAAATAAACAAAATATAAGAGTGAGCACTGATAGGCTTGCAAGAGAAAAAGCAATAAAGTAAATCAATAAAACCAAAAGCTGGTTCTTTGAAAAAAAAATCAATAAATTAATAAAACACTCACCAGGCTTACCAAGAAAAAAGAGAAAAGACACAAGTTAGCAAGGTTAAGAATAAAAATGGAGATATCACAGCAGACCCTACAGATATCTATAGAAGACAATGAGGGAATATTATGAAAACCTTATGCTAATAAAGTTAACAATCTTTATACGCCATAGACGAATTCCTTGACAGACACAAACTACCAAAGCTCAGTGCTCAATAGGACTATATCTATTTAAAAAATTGAAGTTGTACTTAAAAATCTTTGAAAAGAAATTTCATGTCCAAAAGATTTCACTGGTGAATTCTATGAAGGACTTAAGGAGGAAATATTAATAGTAGAGATTTTACAGACTTTTCTAAAATAGAAAAGGAGAAAACATTTTTATGAAATTGATATTACTCTGTTATCAAAACTAATATAAAGGCTTTGTAAGAAAAAATATATATGTTGAATAATACCTCCATGAAAATATATGCAAAAATCATCAAGAAAATAATAGCAAATTAAAAGCAGCAATATATAAAAAGAATGCATCATGACCTAGTGAGCTTTTCCTAGGAGCAAAGCTTTTCCAAGAGAGAGACAGAGACAGAGACAGAGAGACAGAGAGATCTGTAGAGACAGTGTCTTACTCTGTCTGTAAACTTGAAGTTTTAGGCTCAAGCAATCCTCTTGCATCACCTCCAGAGCAGCTAGGACTACAGACATGCACCACGATGCTCAACTAATTTTATTTTTTTATGTTTTGTAGAGACAGGAGTCTCACTATTTTGCTCAAGGCAAACTTCAGGCCTCAAGTGATCCTCAGTGATCCTCCTGCCTTGGTCTCCCAAAGCGCTAGAATTACAGATGTGAGCCACTGCCTCTAGTTCTGGTTCAATATTTGAATCAATGCAATTCATTATATCAAAGGAGAAAAAAATGCATGCAATTATCTCAACAGATAGAGAAAAAAATTTGACAAAAGCAACATTATTTCAACATAAAAATTCTTAGCAAACTAAGAATAGAAGGGAGCTCTGTCATTCCAATAAAAGGCCTATATAAAATACCTATAATTAACATCATACTTAGTAGTGGAAATGAAATGCTTTCTCCTTAAGATTACATATTATAAGGTATGTCAAGGTACATCAAAGAACATCTGCTCTCACTACATCTACTCAACATTATACTGGAGATTTTATTCAATGCAATAAAAAAGAAAGATAAAGGCAAGGAAAAGAGATTGAAAAGGAAGACATAAACCTGTCTTGACTCACAGATAATATGAGTAGCTATGCAATAAATCAACAAAATCTACAGAAATTGTATTAGAACAAAATTTTAGCCAGGTTGCAGGATAAAAAGTTAATATACAAAAATCATATTATTTTCCATATAGTAGAAACAAACAATTTAAAATGAAGTTTTGCAAAATACCATTTATAATAGCACCAAGAAATATACTTAAGTATAAACCTAATAAAATATGTACATGATTTGAATAGTGAAAACTATAAAATACTGATAAAAGCAAAAAAAGGAGATCTATATAAATGGAGAGATATACTATATTCTTGAATTTGAGGGCTAAAAATTATTAAGATAACATATTTCCTTCAATTGACTTATAGATACAGTGCAATCCTAACCCAGGCATTTCTGTAGAAATCAACAAGCTAAATATGAAATTTATACTGAACGACAAAGAAACTAGACTAGCCAAATTGATATCGGAAAAAAAATTAAGTCGGGGAACTCAGACAGAGGAAATGATTTCAAGATTTACCATACAGCAATCATAAACTAGACAGTGTGTTATTGATGAACAAACATCAAAAATAGTCAGAAATAGACTCCCACACATGTGGTCAATTAATTTTTGACATATGCGCAAAGAAAATTCCCTGGAGAAAGGATATTCTTTTCAACAAATGGTAATGGAACAATTGGTTATACTTATGCAAAAGAAAAAAAAAAGAAAAAACGAAACTCAAATCATACCTCACATGATGTACAAAATTTAGCTCAAAATGAACACAGAATAACAGACCTAATGCAAAATTCAAAACTTAAATATTCTGAAAGAAAACATAGGAGCAAATCTTTGTGACTTTGTAGTAGGCAAATACTTATTAAATATGATCAATAAAGGAAAAATAATAAATTGGACTTCCTCAAAATTAAAAACTTTCGATTTTTGAAAGAACTATTAAGGAGGTAGAAACGACAAGACAATGTATGGGAAGATGTAGTTGCAAACACGTAATTGATAAAAGACTTACCTCCAAAGTGTATAAAAAACACTCAAAATTAAATCATTGGAAAATACGCAACCCAATTAAAAATGAGTAAAACATTTGAACAAGCATTTTACCAATGAAAATCTAAAAATGGAAAAAAGCACATGAAGAAGCACTCAACATCGTTATGAATTAGTGAAATGCAAATTAAACCACAATGTTATGAAACCACTACACACCTATTGTAATGACTAAAGTAACAACAATAACAACATCAAAGTGACAATGTCAAGCACTGGTGAAGATGTGAAGCAACTGGAATTCATATACATCACTTATAAGAATGCAAAATAGTATAGCCATTTCGGGAAAAAGTTTCCCAGTTTCTTACATAGTTATATACAGATGGTCCTTGAAAAGATGATTTGACCTACAGTTTTTCAACCTTAAAATGGTGTGAAAGTGATAGACATTCCATAGAAACTGAAATTCAGGTACCCATACAATCATTCAGTTTTTCATTTTCACTACAGTATTCAATAAGTGAAGTAAAATATTTAACACTTTATTATAAAAATAGGCATTGTGTTAGATAATTTTGCCCAACTATAGAAGGGTTAAGATAGGCTAGGCTAAGCCATGATGTTTGGTAGGTTAAGTGCACCTGTATTAAATGCATTTTTCAATGTTGATTGCAATACTACTTATATTTCAAATTAATAAGCCATATAAGTATCCTCTAGACTTGATATTCAGAGTACAGTCTTTTTTATTTCAAAATATTTATGGTAGTGTAAATGTTTTTGGTCACATGCATTGATTTTGTTGTGCTTAAGTCAGGGTTATAAAATGTGCCCATCACTCAGATACTGTTCATTGTACCTGTTAGGTAGGTTTTCACCTATTCCCACCACCCCCTTTGCTTAAATTCCACTGAGTTTCATTTCCCTCTGTGCACAGGTATGCTCGTTGGTTAGTTTCAACTTAATAGCTAGTACATGTGGTGTTTATTTTTTCATTCTTTAGATACTTCACTTAAGATAATGGTCTCCAGTTCAATCTGAATTGTAAAAGGATTTAACTCATCCTTCTTCATGGCTAAGTAGCATTCCATAGTACACATACCACATTTTGTTGATCCACCCATGTATTGATTGTCACTTGTCTTGATTCCACATCTTTACAATTGGGAATTGTGCTGCTATATCACTATGCAAGTAGTAGAAGAACTGCTGGATCAAATAGTAGGTCTACTTTTAGTTCTTTGAGGATTCTCCATACTGCTTTCCATAGTGGTTGTACTAATTTGCAGTCCCCGAAACGGGTGTATAAGCATTCTTTTCTCTCTGCATCCATGCCTACATCTATTGTCTTCGGAATTAAAATTTTTTTTTTTTATTCCAGCATATTACAAGGGTACAAATGTTAAGGTTACGTATTTTGCCCATGCCCCAAACCTCAAGTCAGAGCTTTAAGTGTGACCATTCCCCAAATGTTGCACATCTCACCCATTATGTTTTTATACACCCATCCCCTCTTTCCCCCTCCCACCCACCCGACACCCTATAAATGTTTTTCCTATATGTCCACTTAGGTGTTGATCCATTAATACGAATTTGCTGGTGAGTACATGTGGTGCTTGTTTTTCCATTCTTGAGATACTTCACTTAGTAGAATGGGTTCCAGCTCTATCCAGGAAAATATAAGAGGTACTATATCACCATTGTTTCCTAAAACTGAATAGTACTCCATGATATACATATACCACATTTTATTAATCCACTCATGTATTGATGGGCACTTGGGTTGTTTCCACAACTTTGCAATTGTGAATTGTGCTGCTATAAAAATTTGAGTGCAGGTGTCTTTTTCATAAAATGACTTTTGATCTTTTGTGTAGATGCCCAGTAGTGGAATTGCTGAATCAAATGGTAGATCTACTCGTATCGCTTTGAGGTATCTCCATATTGCTTTCCTCAGAGGTTGAATTAGTTTGCAGTCCCACCAGCAGTGTAGGAGTGTTCCTCTCTCTCCGCATCCATGCCAGCATTTGTTGTTTGGGGACTTTTTGATAAAGGCCATTCTCACTGGAGTTAAGTGATATCTCGTGGTTTTGATTTGCATTTCCCTGATGATTAGAGATGTTGAGCATTTTTTCATATGTTTGTTGGCCATTCTTCTGTCTTCTTTAGAAAAGTTTCTGTTCATGTCCTTTGCCCATTTTTTGATAGGGTTGTTTAATTCTTTTCTTGCTGATTTTCCTGAGTTCTAAATAGATTCTAGTTATAAGCCCTTTATTGGATGCGCAGCTTGCAAAAATTTTCTCCCATTCTGTGGGTTGTCTGTTTGCTCTCTTGACAGTTTCTTTGGCAGTGCAGAAACTTTTATTTTGATAGGGTCCCATTTATTTATTTTTGTTGCTGCTGTGATTGCCTTTGGGGTCTTCTTCATAAATTCTTTGCCTAGGCCAATGTCTAGAAGAGTATTTCCAATGTTTTCTGCTAGAATTCTAATCGTTTCACACCTAAGGTTCAAGTCTGTTACCCAGTGTGAGTTGATTTTTGTGAGAGGTGAAAAGTGTGGATCCTGTTTCAGCCTTCTACATGTGGCTATCCAGTTTGCCCAGCACCATTTATTTAATAAGGATTATTTTCCCCAGTGTACGTTTTTGTCTGCTTTGTCAAAGATTAGTTGGCTATATGAGGATGGTTTTATATCTGCGTTCTCTGTTCTGTTCTACTGGTCAATGTGCCTGTTCTTGTGCCAGTCACAAGCTATTTGAATTACTATAGCCTTGTAGTATAGTTTGAAATCTGGTAAACTGGTACCTCCTATTTTATTTTTTTGCCTAGGATTGCTTTTGCCATACAGAGTCTTCTCTGGTATGGATGTATGGACGAAGCATAAAACTATTATTTTTATATCTGTGAAAAATGATGATGATATTTAATAGGGATTTCATTGACTCTGTAGGTCACTTTGGGTAGTATAGACATTTTAACAATGTTGATTCTGCCAACCCATAAGCATGGTATATTCTTCCACCTGTTTACATCCTCTGCTATTTCTTTTTCAGTGTTTCACAGTTCTCCCTGTAGAGATCTTTTACGTCCTTAGTTAAATATATGTCTAGGTACCTTATTTTCTTTGTTGCTATTTTGAAGGGAATTGAGTCTTTGATTTGGTTCTCACTTGTACTGTTGTTGGCGTATATGAATACCTCTGATTTCTGTGTATTGATTTTGTATCCTGAGACTTTACCAAATTCATTTATCAGTTCAAAGAGTCTCTTGGTTGAATCCTTGGGGTTTTCTAGGTATAATATCATGTCATCAGCAAAGAGTGAGAGTTTGATCTCTTCTGCTCCCATTTGGATGCCCTTAATTCCACTCTCTTCTCTGATTGCTGTAGCAAGGACTTCCAGCACTATGTTGAACAGAAGTGGATATTGTGGGTAACTTTGTCTTGTTCCAGTTCTAAGTGGGAATGCTTTCAATTTTTCCTCATTCAATATGATATTGGCTGTGGGTTTGTCATATATGGCTTGTATCATTTTTAGGTAAGCCCCATCTATGCCTATTTTGTTGAACATTCAACATAATATCATAAAAGGGTATTGAATTTTGTCAAATGCTTTCTCTGCATCTATTGAGAGGATCATATGGTCTTTGTTTTTGCTTCTGTTTATATGGTGAATTACATTTATAGATTTGCAATGTTGAACCATCCCTACATCCCTGGGATGAAGCTCACTTGGTTGTGATGGATTATTTTCTTGACAAGCACCTGGATTCGGTTGGCTAGGAGTTTTTTAAGGTATTTTTTGCATTGATATTCATAAGGGATATTGGTCTGTAGTTTTCTTTTTTTGCCACATCCATTCTTGGTTTTGGTATCAGGGTTATGTTCGCTTCATAAAATGTTTTGGGGAGGATTTCATCCTTCTGAATGTTGTGGAATAATTTCTGCAAGATAGGCACCAGTTCTTCCTTGTAGGTGTGGTAAAATTCGGGTGTTGAAACCATCTGGTCCAGGACTTTTCTTTTTAGGAAGGTTTTTTTTGCTGTTTCAATTATAGTACTTGATGTTGGTCTGTTCAGGAATTCTATTTCTTCCTGGTTGAGCCTAGGGAGACTGTGTTTTTCTAAGAAATTGTCCATTTCCTCCACATTTTCTAGTTTGTGTGCATAGAGGTTTTTGTAGTATTCATAAATTATATCTTATATCTCTGGGGCATCAGTTGAAATTTCTCCTTTATTTTCCTGATGGAGCTTATTAGAGATTTTTCTTTTCTGCTTTTCGTTAATCTAACTAAAGGTGTGTCAATTTTGTTTATTTTTTTTTCAAATAACCAACTTTTTGTTTTATTAATCTTCCATATGGTTTCCCTCTTGTCAATTTTATTTAGTTTTGATTTGATCTTAATGATTTCACTTCTTCTTCTGGGTTTGGGGCCAGTGTGTTCTTCTTTTTCCAGCTCTTTGAAGCAATTCACTAGGTTGTCTATTTCTGATCTTTTCAACTTTTGGATATAGGCATTTATGGAAAAAAACTTTCCTCTCAGGACTGCTTTCCTGTGTCCCACAAGTTTTGATAACTTGTGTCTCCTTTGTCATTTAGTTAAAAGAATCTTTTGATTTCCATCTTGATTTCCTCATAACCAACACAAAGAAAATCAAAAAGTTTCCAGGACCTGGAACAAAAATTCACTAAAGAAATTGAAACAATGAAGAAAAGTCTAACCAAACTCCTGAAAATGAAGAATCAATTCAGGGAACTACAAAACACAGTGAAAAGCCTCAAGAACAGGGTAGATCAAACAGAAGAAAGAATCTCAGAGATTGAAGATAACACCTTCCAATTATAAATCAGTCACAGAGATAGAGCAGAGAAACAAGAGAAAAGAGTAAAGCCTACAAGAGATATGGGATTATATGAAGGAACCTAATGTGAGGGTCATAGGGTTACCAGAAGGGGAAGAAGAAAACACTCAAGGGTTGGACAAACTATTTGAAGATATAATAGAGGAAACTTTCCCAGGCCTTACTAAAAATCTCAATATACAAGTTCAAGAAGGTCAAAGGACCCCTGAGAGATTCAATGCAAACCGGAAGACGTCATGACATGGTCATCAGACTGACCAAAATATCAACTAAAGAGGCCCTTATATGAGCTGTAAGATGAAAGAAGCAAGTAACATACAAAAGAAAGATAATCTGAATAATGCCAGACTTCTCTACTGAAACTTTACAAATAAGGAGAGACTGGGGCCACATTCTCACTCTTCTGAAACAGAATAATGTCCAGCCTAGAATCTTATTCCCTGCAAAGCTAACTTTTGTATATGAAAGAGTAATCAAGAATTTCTCAGATAAGCAAAGACTGAAGGAATTCACCAAGACAAGACCAGCACTTCAAAAAGTACTCAAAACAGTGTTACCCATGGATCAGCACAAAAAAACAGTCACAAATGTAAATCTACTCAAAGATAAAGAAAAGCCCAGATTCCACAATGGCTAAAGAGAGGAAACAAAGCAATAAATTCACCCCAAATAATGAACAGAAATCTGCCCCACCAATCAGTTATCTCAGTAGATGTGAATGGCTTGAACTCCCCACTCAAAAGATATAGGCTGGCTGAATGGATAAAAAAACACAAGCAAAGTATCTGCTGTCTTCAGGAAACACATCTATCCTGCAAAGATGCAGTTAGACTAAAGGTAAAGGGGTGGAGAACAATATTTCAAGCAAATGAAAGCCAAAAGAAAGCTGGTGTGGCAGTGCTGATTACAAATAACTTAGCTTTTCAATCAACAATAGTAATAAAAGACAAAGAAGGTCACTATATAATGGTGAAGGGTACAATTCAACAAGACATAACAATTCTAAATATATATGCACCCAACCTTGTTGCACCCTGATTCATAAAGCAAACTCTATTTGATCTAAACAAATGGACAAACAACAACACCATAATAGTCAGAGAATTTAACACCCCACTGACAGCACAGGACAGATCCTCCAAACAGAAAATCAACAAAGAAATAATGGACTTAAACAGAACTCTAGAACAAATGGGCCTGACTGACATTACGGGACATTCTACCCCAAAACCACTGAATAGCTCATGGGTCATTCTCTAAGATTGACCACATCCTAGGACACAAAGCATGTCTGAAACAATTTTAAAAAATAGAAATTATACCATGTATCTTTTCAGACTACAATGGAATAAATGTAGAAATCTATCCTAACAGGTGTTCTCATTTCTACACAAAGTCATGGACTTTTTTTTTTTTTTTTAATTTTTTTTTTTATTTTGGCATATTATGGGGGTACAGATTTTAAGGTTTCAATAAATGCCCATTTCCCCCCTTCCCCCCAAAAGTCTGAGTCTCCATCATGACCATCCCCCAGATGGTGCACATCTCACTCACTATGTATGTATATACCCGCCCCCCTCCCCCCTCCCACCTGCCCAATACCCTATTACTGTAGCACCTATGTGTCCACTTAGGTGCTACTCAGTTAATACCAGTTTGCTGGAGAATATATCTGGTGCTTGTTTTTCCATTCTTGGGATACTTCACTTAGTAGTATGGGTTCCAGCTCTAACCAGGAAAATATAAGATGTGCTATATCACCATTGTTTCTTAGAGCTGAATAGTACTCCATGGTATACATATACCACATTTTATTAATCCATTCTTGGATTGATGGGCACTTGGGCTGTTTCCACAGCCTTGCAATTATGAATTGTGCTGCTATAAACATTCGAGTGCAGGTGTCTTTTTTGTAGAGTGTCACTGGATCATTTGGGTAGATGCCCAGCAATGGGATTGCTGGATCAAATGGTAGATTCACTTGTATCGCTTTAAGGCATCTCCATATTGCTTTCCACAGAGGTTGAACTAGTTTGCAGTCCCACCAGCAGTGTAGGAGTGTTCCTCTCTCCCCGCAACCACGCCAGCATTTATTATTTGGAGATTTTTTGATAAAGGCCATTCTCACTGGGGTTAAGTGATATCTCATTGTGGTTTTGATTTGCATTTCCCTGATGATTAGAGATGTTGAGCATTTCTTCATATGTTTGTTGGCCATTCTTCTGTCTTCTTTAGAAAAATTTCTGTTCAAGTCCTTTGCCCACTTTTTAATGGGGTTATTTGATTTTTTCTTCCTAATTTTCGTGAGTTCTAAGTATATTCTAGTTATCACTCCCTTATCGGATGCATAGGATGCAAAAATTTTCTCCCATTCTGTAGGTTGTCTGTTTACTTTCATGACTATTTCTTTGGCTGTGCAGAAGCTTTGTAGTTTGATCATGTCCCATTTATTTATTTTTGTTTCTGCTGTGATTGCCTTTGGGGACTTCTTCATAAACTCTTTGCCCAGGCCGATGTCTAGGAGAGTGTTTCCAACTTTTTCCTCTAGAGTTCTAATAGTTTCATATCTTAGGTTTAAGTCTGTTATCCAGCGTGAGTTGGTTTTTGTGAGAGGAGAATCGCGTGGGTCCTGTTTTAGCCTTCTACAGGTGGCTATCCAGTTTTCCCAGCACCATTTATTGAAGAGAGATTCTTTTCCCCAGCGTATGTTTTTGTCTGCTTTGTCAAAGATGAGATGGCTATATGAGGATGGTTTTATATCAGGATTCTCACATCTGTTCCACTGGTCAATATTCCTGTTTTTGTGCCAATACCATATTGTTTTAATTACTACAGCTTTGTAGTATAGTTTGATATCTGGCATATTAATGCCTCCCATTTTGTTTTTGTTGCCTAGAATTGCTCTTGATATTTGGGGTCTTCTTTGGTTCCATACGAAGCGTAAAATTATTTTTTCTATATCTGTGAAGAATGCTGATGGGATTTTAATAGGTATTGCATTGAATCTGTAGATCAGTTTGGGTAGTATAGACATTTTGATGATATTGAGTCTGCCGATCCACGAGCATGGTATGGATTTCCATCTGTTTACATCCTCTGCTATTTCCTTCCTCAGTGTTTCATAGTTCTCCCTGTAGAGGTCTTTTACCTCTTTGGTTAAATATATTCCTAGGTACTTTAATTTCTTTGTTGCTATTGTGAAGGGAATTGAGTCTTTGATTTGGTTCTCAATTAGATTGTTGTTGGCGTATATGAATGCCTCTGATTTCTGTGTATTGATTTTGTATCCTGAGACTTTACTAAATTCATTGATCAGTTCCAGGAGTTTCTTGGTTGAATCCTTGGGGTTTTCTAGATACAATATCATATCATCAGCAAACAGTGAAAGTTTGATCTCTTCTGCCCCTATTTGGATACCTTTGATTCCATTTTCCTGTCTGATTGCTATAGCCAAGACTTCCAGCACTATGTTGAACAGAAGTGGAGATAGTGGGCAGCCTTGTCTGGTTCCAGTTCTAAGTGGGAATGATTTCAATCTTTCCCTATTCAGTATGATGTTGGCTATGGGTCTGTCATATATGGCTTGTATCATTTTTAGGTATGTCCCTTCTATGCCTATTTTCTTAAGTGTTCGTATCATGAAAGGGTGTTGAGTTTTGTCAAAAGCTTTTTCTGCATCTATTGAAAGAATCATGTGGTCTTTGTTTTTGCTTCTGTTTATGTGGTGAATTGCATTTATAGATTTATGTATGTTGAACCATCCCTGCATCCCTGGGATGAAGCCCACTTGGTCATGGTGGATTATTTTTTTGATAAGTGTCTGGATTCGGTTAGCTAAGATTTTGTTGAAAATTTTTGCATCTATATTCATTAGGGATATTGGTCTGTAGTTTTCTTTTTTTGTTGCATCCTTTCCTGGTTTTGGTATCAGAGTAATATTTGCTTCATAAAAGGTGTCGGGGAGGTTTCCGTTCTTCTCGATGTTGTGGAATAGTTTCTGCAAGATAGGTACTAGTTCTTCTTTGTATGTATGGTAAAATTCAGGTGTGAAGCCATCTGGACCGGGACTTTTCTTTTTAGGGAGATTTTTAATTGCTGTTTCTATTTCAGCTGTTGAGATTGGTCTGTTCAGGGAATCTATTTCTTCCTGGTTGAGCCTAGGGAGGCTGTGTGTTTCTAGAAATTTGTCCATTTCCTCCACATTTTCCAGTTTGTGTGCATAAAGATTTTTGTAGTATTCATAAATTGTATCTTGTATCTCTTTGGGATCAGTTGTGATATCTCCTTTTTTATTCCTGATGGAGCTTATTAGAGATTTCTCTTTTCTGCTTTTCGTTAGCTTAGCCAATGGTGTGTCAATTTTGTTTATTTTTTCAAAGAACCAACTTTTTGTTTTATTAATCTCCTGAATAGCTTTCCTGTTTTCAATTTCGTTTAGTTCTGATTTGATCTTGTTGATTTCACTTCTTCTGCTGGGTTTGGGGTTGGTCTGTTCTTCTTTTTCCAGCTCTTTGAGTCGTTTCATTAGATTGTCTATTTGTGATCTTCTTGTCTTTTGGTTATAGGCATTTATGGAGATAAACTTTCCTCTCAGAACTGCTTTAGCTGTGTCCCAGAGGAGTTGATAACTTGTCTCTCCATTGTCGTTTTCTTCATAGAAGTTTTTTATTTCCGTCTTGATTTCTTCATTTACAAAGTAATCATTTAGTAGGAGGTTGTTTAACTTCCACGTTTTTGTGTAGAAATGTGAGTTTCTGTTAGGGTTGATTTCTACTTTTATTCCACTGTGATCTGAGAAGGTACATGGTATGATTTCTATTTTTTTAAATTTCTTGAGATTTTCTTTGTGTCCTAGGATATGGTCAATCTTAGAGAATGTCCCGTGAGCTGATGAGAAGAACGTATATTCAGTGGATTTTGGGTAGAATGTTCTTTAGATGTCTGTCAGACCCAATTGTTCTAGAGTTTTGTTTAAGTCCATTATTTCTTTATTAATTTTCTGTTTGGAGGATCTGTCTCGTGCCGTCAGTGGGGTGTTGAAATCTCCGGCGATTATGGAGTTGCTATTAATCCATTTGCTTAGCTCCAGTAAGGTTTGCTTTATGAATCTGGGTGCACCTAAGTTGGGTGCATATATATTTAAAATTGTTATCTCTTCTTTTTGGACTGTGCCCTTCACCATTATATAATGACCCTCTTTGTCTTTTACTACTTTTGTTGGTTTAAAAACTAAATTGTCTGAAATTAGAACTGTCACACCAGCCTTCTTTTGGCTTCTATTTGCTTGGAATATTGATCTCCACCCTTTTATTTTTAGTCTATATGCATCCTTGCAGGTTAGATGTGTTTCCTGAAGACAGCATATACTTGGCCTGTATTTTCTTATCCATTCAGCCAGCCTATGTCTCTTGAGTGGAGAATTTAAGCCATTCACATTTATTGAGAGAACTGAGAGGTAAGGTAAATTACTGATCATTCTGTTGGGTTGGATGTTGTTGCTATGATTTCTGTCTTGAGCCATTGTAATATCTGGCCTTTAATATCTTTGGGTTTTGGTTGTTTTTATATTCGTGGGTTATTATTATGATGTTCCGTGCATAACGCTGTTTTAAGTACTTCTTGTAGGGCTGGTCTTGTCTTGGTGAATTCTCTGAGCCTTTGCTTGTCTGAGAATGTTTTTATTTCTCCTTCATATACGAAGCTTAGTTTTGCAGGGAATAATATTCTAGGCTGGGCATTGTTTTGTTTCAAAAGGGTGAGAATGGGGCCCCAGTCTCTCCTTGCTTGTAAAGTCTCATTAGAGAAGTCTGATGTTATTCGAATTGGCTTTCCCTTGTATGTCACTTGCTTCTTTTGTCTTACAGCTCTTAGAAGGGCCTCTTTAGTTGATACTTTGGTCAGTCTGATGACTGCATGACGTGACGTCTTCCTGTTTGCATTGAATCTCCCAGGGGTCCTCTGGGCTTCTTGAACTTGTATATTGAGATTTTGAGCAAGGCCTGGGAAATTTTCCTCTATTATATCTTCAAACAGCTTGTCCAATCCTTGAGTGTTGTCTTCTTCCCCTTCTTGTAACCCTATGACCTCACATTAGGTTTCTTCACATAATCCCACAGCTCTTGTAGGCTTTGCTCTTTTCTCTTGTTTCTGTGCTCTATTTCTGTGACTGATTTATTTAATTGGAGGGTGTTATCTTCAAGCTCTGAGATTCTTTCTTCTGTTTCATCTACCCTGTTCTTGAGACTTTCCACTGTATTTTGTAGTTCCTTGAATTGATTCTTCATTTCCAGGAGTTCAGTTACACTTTTCTTCAATGTGTCTATGTCTTTTCTCATATCCTGGAGACTTTTTGTGGTTTCTTGGTGTTGGTTCTTGAGTTGTTGTTGCAGCTGGGTGAGTGTTCTTATGTTCCACATACGAAATTCCTCTTCTGTCATATTGGCTGCCTGATTTTGGTCGGTGTCCCTTTCTAGGGGGCTGGTGCTCCTCTTTGGGGGTGTGTTTTCCGTTTGGTTCTTCATATTTCCTGAGTTCTTTCGCTGATTTCTTCCCATGTCGATCAGTTGTTGTTTCTTTCCTTAGGTTATTGTTTGGGTATTCACACACCTTGTTTAGTTTCTGAGGCGTTAGGTGGTGCCTGTGGATGAAATTGGACCACTCCCTGTATATTGAGTCAGTGGGTGCCCTGGAAAGGCTGTGCAAGATGCCGTCCCTGTCAGTAGGTGGCGTTTGCTTGGAGGAACAGGCTATGGTGTTGATTTTGAGTCCTGTTATCAGCTCTCGTTCTGGGCGGAGCTGGGTTGGGTAAGCCTGCCCTCAGGCTGTTAGCAGGGGTCAAAGTTCTGTTCTCTGCTTCCAGGGAAAGCTGTCAGGGTGGGGCTGGAATGGTCCCACTCAGCCAGAAATTCTGGGTGTGGGGGTGGGGCTGTCTGAGACCCGCTGTCTGCAGCAGGCCTCTCTTCTTTCCACCCTCCCCAACTCCGCAGCTACTCCTGGGCCTCTGCCAGCAGGCCAGACCACAAGCCACCAGGCCTCCCCGGACTGTGATGCCGGCGGGGAGGTTCCCTGCACAGGAACACCACCTGGGTTGGGCGCACGGCCTCCTCCTGGGAGGAGGGTTGCCCTCTAGGACGCCAATCCGCCCCTGGAGGCACACAGACCTCAGTAGGCTGTTCACGTATAACCCTTCTGTGCCCCGGGCAATGCTAGCCCTCGGTGCAGGGGATCTGGTCTGCAGGTCCGACCTCTGGGTCCCAGAGTTCAAACTGTATTCCCACCAGGGAGAGGATTTCCGGTCCTAATTCACCCACAGGGAGCCCAAGCTGGGTCTAAGTCTCTCAGCCTCTGAGTCGGCACCGTTTTCCTGGGAACACGGTGCCAGCAGCACCTGGGAGGGCGGGCGGGGTCCCAAACGGGAAGGTCCCGTTCCCTGGAGGTGCCTCCGGCTGGTGGCTGTATTGTCTCTCTGGGCAGCCGCGGGTAGGGTCGGCGGAGGGGAGGGGGAGGCAATATGGCGCCTGGTGCGCGGCTCGGGTCCGTGCACACGGAGGTGCCCGGAGGAAGTTGGGAACCTGGTGCCACGTCTGCTACAGGCTCACCGTTGGCAGGCGGCGGCAGTCTCTGGGCTGGTGTCCGCAGGTCTCTCCACCCGCTGGGGAGCCCACCAGCAGTCCCGAATGCAGGGGAGGGGAAACAGCAATTCCACCTACCCTTGCCGCTGGTCTCTGGGCTGCTCCGGTGGTCTCAGCCTCCAGTTCTCCTCCGCAGCCTCCTCCCCGTGGAGTCTCCCGGGGTCTCAGGTGCCCCTCCTTCCGGCCCTTGTCCGCTGTATGCTCGTCTTCTTGCTTCTTTCCTCTAGTTTCTGCTAGAATCTGTCTTTTCTGCAGAGACCCTCTGTCTGGTGGTGTTATTCGTCCACCATCTTGCTCCGCCCCCTGGACTTTTTAATTAAAGCCATTCTAGCTGGGGCAAGGTGATACCTTGTGGTTTTAATGTTCTTTTCACTGATGATTAGTGATGTTGACCATTTTTCCACGTTTATTGGCCATTTATCTATCTTCTTTTAAGAGACTTCTGTTCATGTCTTTTCCCCACTTTTGAATAGGGTTGTTTATATGATAAATCACATTTATAGATTTACATGAATTAAATCATCCTTATATCCCTGGGATGAAGCCTGATTGGTCATGGTAGATTATTATTTTTTGATGTGCTGTTGAATTTGGTTTGCTAGTATTTTATTGAGTATTGTTGCATCTGTATTCATAAGGAATATTGGTCTATGGATTTCCTTTTTGTTGTTGTATTCTTTCCTGGCTTTGTTATCATGGTAATTTTGGCTTTGTAGAATGAGTTGGAGAGGATTATCCTTTTCTTCATGTTTTGGAATAGATCCTACAGTATGGGTACCAACTCTTCTTTATAAATCTGGTAAAATTCAGCTGGGAATCCGTATGTTCCAGGACTTTTATTTATTGGAAGATTTTTTATTACTGTGTCAATCTCATTGCTCATCATTGGTCTATTCAGGAGTTCTATTTCTTCCTGATTGAGTCTTGTGAGTTTGTGTGTTTCCAGGAATCTTCCATTTCCCCTGTGCTCTCGAGTTTTGTTTGTAAAGATTTTCATACTATTCACAGGTGATATTTTATATTTCTGTAGTATCACTTGTAATATCTTCTTTCTCATTTCTGATTGAGGTTATTTGGGTCCTTTCTCCTCTATTCTTGGTTAATATAGTAAATGATCTATCAATTTTGTTTATTTTTCACAGAAACAACTTTTTGTTTCATTAATCTTTTGCATTTTGTTTTGTTTTGTTTTCTATTTCTTTTAGTTCTGCTCTGACCTTAGTTATTTCTTTTCTTCTACTGGTTTTGGGTTGAGTTTTCTCTTCCTTCTCCAGTTCCTTGAGATTTATCATTTGATTGTTAATTTGTGATCTTTTTCTCTATTTGATATAATTATTTAAGGCTATGAATTTTCTCCCAATGACAGCTTTTGCTGAATCGTATAGATTTTGATAACTTGTGTTCCCTTTGTAGTTCAGTTCAAGGAATCTTTTGATTTCTATCTTAATTTCATTATTGACCCAACAATAGTTTAGCAGTAGGTTAATTTCCATGTCTATGTAGAATTGAGTGTTTCCCTTGGAGTTGATCTCCAGTTTCATACTACTATGGTCTGAGAAGACACATGGTATGATTTGTATTTATTTGAATTTGTTGAGCCATGTTTTGTAGCCTAAGATATGATCAATCTTGGAGAATGTTCCAAATGTTGATGAGAAGAATGTATATTCAGTAGTTTTGTGGTAAAATGTTCTGTTAATGTCTATAATGCCCATTTGTTTGAGAGTTAGCCCAGTGTTTCCAAATTTATATTTTGGTTGGGCTATCTGTCCAGTTCTGTCAGTGGGATGTTGAACTCCCTGGAAATTACAATGCTGGTATTTATCTCTTTGCTTAGATCCAGTAGAGTTTGGCTTATGATTCTGGGCACTCCTGTGTTAGTTGCATAAATATTTACTATGACTATATCTTCTTGCTGAATTATTCCCTTTACCATTATATAATGATCATTTTTGTCTTTCTTTACTATTGTTGACTTAAAGTTAATTTTATCTGATTTGAAAATGGCTATACCTGCTTTCCTTTTGTTTCCATTTTCATGGGATATTTTTTCCTATTCCTTTACCTTGAGTCTGTATGAGTCCTTGTAGGTTAGATGTGTTTCTTGGAGAGAGTAGATATGTGGGTTATATTTTTTCAGCCAGTCAGCCAGCCTATTTTTCTTCAAGTGGGGCATTGAGATCATTCATGTTGATTGACATAATTGATATTTGGGTTGCTGTTCTGTTCTGTTCATTCTGTTGGGTAGTACTTTATTTCTTTTACATCTTGTACTATTGTTTTATATGAGCTCATCTTTTCTATGGTTTTATATTGAGGAGTGTCTCTTGTGCTGATACATGTATAATGCAGTTATGAGTATTTCCTGAGGGGCAAATCTGGTCTTCACAAATTCCCTCAGTATTTGCTTGTCTGCAAAAGTCTTTATTTCTCCTTCACATATGAAACTTGGTTTTGCAGGCTACAAAATCTTAGACAGCAGTTGTTCCATTTAAAAAGACTGAAGATGGGCCCCTAATCCCATCTGGCCTATAAAGTCTCAGTTGAGAAGTATGCAGTTAACATGATGGGTTTTTCTTTGAAAGTTACTTGATGTTTTTGCCTCATGGCTCACAGGTGTTCTTTTTCTGTGTTGAGTTTGGCCAGTCAGATGACTATGTGTTTTGGTGACTGTCTCTCTGAATCTCCCAGGTGTTCATTGAGCTTCGAGTACCTGGATGTCTAAATCTCTAGCAAAACAGGGGAACTTTTCCTAAATTATTCCCTCAAGTAGGTTTTCCAGCCCTTGTTTATTTTCCTCTTCACCACAGGGATGCATACTATTATTATATTTGGCCATTTTATGTAATCTCATATTTCTTGTAGGCTTTGTTCATTCCTCTTAATTCTCTGTTCTTTATTTTTGTCTGACTGAGTTAATTCAAAACAGTTGTCTTCAAGCTCTCAGATTCTTCTCCCGCTTCTAGTCTATTCTTAAAACTTTCCACTGTATTTTGTATTTCCTTAAATGAATTTTTAATTTCCAGAAGTTCTATGTTTTTAACATGTAAATCTCTTCAGTGAAATTTTTATTCATTTCCTAAATTCTTTTTCTAGATTCTTTGAGTTGGTTTTCCATATTCTCTTGTACTTCATTTTGGTGTGGGGTCCATTGCTAGACAGCTGGTATGATCTTTTGGTGGGCGTCTTTTTGCTCTAATTTTTCATACTTCTTGAGTTCTTACAATGATTCCTTATCATCTGGAGCAACTGAAGGACTGAAGACCCCTGGGCAAGACAAAGGCACACAATGGGTAGAAAAGCAATATGGTACCCACCACCTCAGCTCTGTCTGTGGGGAGGGGAAGCAACCCCATGGTGGCTGGAAGCATAGAGCTATATTCTCAAGAAGCTCCCAGTTCACTGGTAGCAGCAGATATGGGGCTTGTGAGTATAAACAAGCTTTCCAACAGTTTGGGAGCCTGTAGTCTGCCAGAGGTATGAGGGAAGTAAAAGCAGATACCCCCACCTACCCTTTCCATGGGGCTCCAAATTCCTCAGGGGTTGATCTCATCTAAAATCTTACTCCTGCTTCTTCTGTGTTGTGATTTCTTTCTGTTGAATCTCTGGTAGATTATGGCTACTTTTCCCTCAGAAATTACACCTAAGTATGTTTTTGTTTTCATTTGACACATTTCCTTCTTTCTGTGATGATCTGACAATCATGTCTCTAGTTAGCCATCTTCCCTCCACTCTGTCCTATAGTATAGTGTTTTAAATGTTAAATTCTACTGGTTCATTGCTAGTATATAGGAAAGCAATTGATTTTTGTATACTGACCTTGTATCTCGCAACCTAACTATAGTCAATTATTAGTTCCAGGAAATTATGTGTTCATTCTTTGAAATTTTCTATGTAGACAATTACATCATCTGCAAACAAAGACAGTTACTCTCTTCCTTTCTAATCTTTATCCCTTTTATTTAATTTTTACCTTATTGCATTAGCTATTACTTCAATTACAATGCTAAAAAGGAGTGGTGAGATGGAACATCCTTGTCTTGTTTTTAATTTGAGAGGGAAAGTTTCTAGGTTCTCACTATTGAAGATGATATTAGCTGACATTTTGTAGATGATTTTTATCTAGTTGAAGTGGTTTCACTTTATCACTAGTCTTCTCAGTTTTTATTGTGAAAGGATATTGGATCTTTGTCAATGCTTTTTCTGTATCTATGATATGATCATGTTATTTTTCTTTGTAGCCTGTTGATTTAAAATATTACATTAATTGATTTTCAAATTTTGAACCAGTATGAAATAATCAGAGCAAATCCCGTTTGGTTATGGTGTGTAATTCTTTTTATACATTGTTGAATTCTATTTATTATTATTTCATTGATGATTTTGCATCTATGTTCATGAGAGATATTGGTCTACTTGTTGTTTTATTTTTGGAATGTCTTTGATTTTGGCATCAAGGTATTAATGGCCTCATAGAGTGAGTTAGTTAATATGCTCCCTGTTTCTGTTTTCTGGAAGAAATTGTAGAAAATTGGTGAAATTTCTTCCTTAAGTGTTTGGTAGAATTCATCAGTGGACCCATCCAGGCCTGGTGTTTTGTGCTTTTTAGATTATTAATAATTGATCCAATTTTTTTAATAGATTTTTATCTATTCACATGATGTATTTACCTTTTTGTAAAGTTTTGTAGATTTTATCTTTCAAAGAATTGGTCAGTTTAATCCAAGTTATTAACTTTGTGGACAAAGAGTTGTTCATAATATTCCTATAGTATCTCTTTAATGTATTTGGGATCAGTAATTATGGCCTCTATCTGTTTTAGGAACTTATTATTTCTGTCTTCTCTCTTTTTCTCTTAGTCTAGCTAGATGTTTATCAGTTTATTTTTGTTTTCAATAAACAAATTTTTGATTTTGTCAACTTTATTCCTTTTTTTTCTTTTTAAATTAATAAGATAATTTTTTATAAGTTGAAAAGGCTTCTGAGATTCTAATCTGGTAGAATCTTGTTAATTTATATATGACATATGTGCCTTAACAAGCTGTACTTTTATCTTGTTTTCTAGGCCAAAGTAAATTATGAGCAGAGAACATCAGGAAGGAGATAGGAAGAGATGGTGAAGAAGCTGAAATGATGAGAAACAAAAAAAGTGTAAAACAAGCACAGAATTTTATTACTATATAGCAGACCAGAGAAAGTACTTTTTAAAAATTTTTATTTATGTATTTATGCATTTCAAAATATTATGGGGGTATAAATGTTTTTGGCTACATGGATTGTTTTTGTAATGCTTGAATCAGGGTTATTTTCCACTGAATTTTACTACCCTCTGTGTATATGTGTATTCATTGGTTAGTTCCAATTTAATAGCAAGTACATGAGGTATTTGTTTTTTCATTCTTTAGATACTTTACTTAGAATAATGGTCTCCAGTTCCATACAAATTGCTGCAAAAGGCCTAAATTAGTTTTCTTCGTGGCTAAGTAGTATTCCATGGTGTGTGTGTGTGTGTGTATACCACATTTTGTTAATAAACTCATGAATTGATGGGCACTTCTGTTGATTCCACGTCTTTGCAGTTATAAATTGTCTCTATTACTTTTCTGTTTTTAGGTTCATTGATTTCTGCTCTAATTTTTTTTTCTACTTGGTTTGGATTTAACTCATTCTTCTTTTCCAAGTTTCTTCAGGTAGAAGTTTATATTTTAGATTTTTCTCTGTTTTAAAATATATGAATTCAATGCTATAAATATTCCTCTAACCACCGGTTTTTGCTGCAGCCTATAAATTTTGATAAATTGTATCTTCACTTTTATTTAGTTGAACATATTTTTTATTTCTCTTGAGACTTCTTTGACCCATGTTTTATGTAGTACTGTGCAGCTTAATTTCTGAGTATTTTGGGATTTTGCAGCTATATTTCCATTATCAGTCTCTAATTGAATTCCCTTGTAGTCTACAGCATACATTGTGTGATTTCTATTCTTTAACATTTGTTATGATGTGTTGTATAGCCCAAAATGTGGTTTATCTTGGTGAATGTTCAATGTGAGCTTGAGAAGAATGTGTATTCTGCTATTGTTGGGTAAAGTATTCTATAAATGTCAATTATACTTAGTTGATTGATGGTGCTATTGAGTTCAACCATGTCCTTACTTTTTTTCTGTCTGTTGGATCTGTCAATCACTGATAGAGAAATTTTGATGTCTTCAACTATAATAGTGGAGTCATCTATTTCTCCTTGCAGTTCTATCAATTTTGCCTCACATGTTTTGATGTTCTGTTGTTAGGTTTATACACATTAAGGATTGCTATGTATTCTTAGAGAATTAACTCCTTTATCATTATGTAATAACTCTCTTTACCCCCACTAATTTTCTTGTTCTTAAGTCAGTTTTGTTAGAAAATAATAAAGCTAGTCCAACTTTCTTTTGATTAATTTTTGCAAGCATGGTATATTTTTCTTAATCCCTTTACTTTTAATCAGCACATATCATTACATTTATATTGAATTTCTTCTATGCTACTTACAATTGTGCCATTTGAAAATCGACTCTGTCAGTTTCTCTCTTTATTTTTTTTTATTTTTTTTATTTTTTTTGAGACAGAGTCTCACTTTGTTGCCCAGGCTAGAGTGAGTGCCGTGGCGTCAGCCTAGCTCACAGCAACCTCAAACTCCTGGGCTCGAGTGATCCTTCTGCCTCAGCCTCCCGGGTAGCTGGGACTACAGGCATGCGCCACCATGCCCGGCTAATTTTTTATATATATATATCAGTTAGCCAATTAATTTCTTTCTATTTATAGTAGAGACGGGGTCTCACTCTTGCTCAGGCTGGTTTCGAACTCCTGACCTTGAGCAATCCGCCCGCCTCGGCCTCCCAAGAGCTAGGATTACAGGCGTGAGCCACAGCGCCCGGCCAGTTTCTCTCTTTAAATTGGCATGTTTATACCATTGACATTTAAAGTAGTTACTGATGTATTAGATTTATATTTAATATATTTGTTATCATTTTCTGTTTATTGGCCTTATTCTTTGTTTCTATTTGTGTATTCCACTAATTTTGTACATTCTTCTGTTTTAATTGAACATTTTTATCTGATTTGTTTTCTCTCTTTTCTTAGCATATCAATTATACTTCTATTTTTACCAGTGGTTGCTCTAGAGTTTGCAATATATATTTCCAACAAATCCAATTCTACTTTCAGATATCATTATATCTATCACTATATGGGGAGTGTAAGTAACTAACAACAAAACATTACTAATTTCTTTCTCTTGTCCCTTATATCACTGCATTCATTCATTCCATTTACCCATAAGCTATGATTATGGTTTGAGCATTTTTTTTTCAAACTGTTATCATTTATGTCAATTAAGGATAAGAAATATAAAAGTTTTTATTTTACCTTCACTTATTCATTCTCTATTCTTATTCTTTCCTTTTTATTCTTTCCTTTTATTCTTTCCTTTTTCAGTTTTCCTTCATTCTAAATAACTTCTTTTGACATTCTTTCAAGACAGACCAGCTGGTGATGAATTTCCTCAATTTTTGTTTGTCTGAGAAATTCTTTATTTCTACTTTACTTTTTGTTTATTTCAGCATATATTATTTCAACAAATTTTAAGGTTACGTATAATGCCCTTGTCCTCCCTCCACCCTCAAGTCAGAACTTCAAGCGTGACCATCCCTCAGACGGTGCACATCTCACTTGTTATGTATGCATATATCTACTTTACTTTTGAAGGATAATTTCTACGGATAGAGAATTAGTTTGGTAGGGTTTTCTTCATCACTTTAAATCTTCCATCCACTCTCTTCTTACTTGCATGGTTTCTGAAGAGAAAAATGATATAATCCTTACTCTTTGTCTTCCATATGTAAAGTTTATTTTCCTCCTGGCTTCATTAAAGATTTTTTTTTCTCTTCATTGATTTTTTTTTTATAATTTGAATATGATATGACTATGTATAGATTTTTTGATGTTTATCAGGCATAGTATTCTTTAGACTTCCTGCATCTGTGTTTTAATGTCTAAAACTAATTTTGAGAAATTCTTTTTTAAAATTAATTAATGTATTTATTTTTTTATTTCAGAATATTATTGGTGTACAAATGCTTTGTTACATATATTACCTTTCAACCACCTGAGTCAGAGCTATAAGTTTGCCCATCCCCAAGACAGTGCACACTTCACCCATTAGGTGTGAATTCACCCATCTCCTTCTACCCCCTGCCATCTGCCTGACACCCCCCTCAAAGAATGTTACTTCAATATGTGTACATAAGTGTTGATGAATTAGAACCAATTTAATGGTAAGTACATGTGGTGCTTGTTTTTGCATTCTTGTGACACTTCACTTAGGAGAATGGGCTCCAGCTCCATCCAGGAAATACAAGAGGTATTTTTTATGGCTGAGTAGTACTCCATGGTATACATATAGCACATTTATGAATCCACTTATGTATTGATGGGTATTTAGGTTATTTCTACATCTTTGCAATTGTGAATTGTGCCGCTAAACATTCAAGTGTAGATGTATTTATTATAGAATGTCTTTTTTCCCTTTGGGTAGATACCCAGTAGTGGAACTCCTGGATCAAATGGTAGATCTACTCTGAGTTCTTTGAGGTATCACCATATTACTTTCCATGGAGATTGTACTAGTTTGCTGTCCCACCAGCAGTGTATGAGTGTTCCTTTGTCTCCACATACATGCCAACATTTGTTGTTTTGGGATTTTTTGATGAAAGCCATTCTCACTGGAGTTAAGTGATATCTCATTGTGGTTTTGATTTACATTTTCCTGATGAGTAGAGATGTTGAGCATCTTTTCATATGTTTCCTAGCTATTAGTCTATCTTCTTTTGAAAAGTTTCTACTCATGTCCTTTGTCCACTTTTTAATGAGGTTGTTTTATTTTTTTTTCCTGCTGATTTTCCTGAGTTCTATATAGATTCTAGTTATTAGCCCTTAATTGGATATATAGCATGCAAATATTTTCTCTCATTCTGTAGGTTGTCTGTTTGCTCTCATGATAGTTTCCTTGGCTGTGTAGAAGCTTTCTCATTTGATCAGGTCCCATTTATTTATTTTTGTTGATGCTGTGATTGCTTTTGGGGTCTTTTTCATAAATTATTTGTCTATAAGAGTTTTTACAACATTCTCTTCTGGAATTCTTTTGGTTTCATGCCTTAGGTTTAAGTTTGTTATTCATTGTGAGTTGACTTTTGTGAGAGGTGAGAGATATGGATTCTGTTTCAATCTTCTGCATGTGGCTATCCAAATTTCCCAGAACCATTTATTGAATAAGAATTATTTTCCCCACTGTATGATTTCTTCTGCTTTGTCAAAGATTAGATGGCTATATAAGGATGGTTTCATATCTGGGCTCTCAATTTTATTCCATTGGTCTATGTCTTTGTAGTTGTGCCAGTACAGTACTTGTGCTATTTTGGCTACTGTAGTTGTGCTGCATAACTTGAAGTCTGGTAAATTGGTGTCTCCCAATTTGTTCTTTTTGCTTAAGATTGCTTTTGCTATACAGGGTCTTCTCTGATTCCATATGAAGCATAGAATTATTTTTTCTAGATCTGTGAAAAATTATTTTGGTGTTTTAGTAGGGATTGTATTGAATCTGTAGATCACTTTGAGTAGTATAGAGATTTTAACAATGTTGATTCTGCTGATCCATGAGCATGGTATGTATGGTTTTCCATCTGTTTACGTCCTCTGCTATTTCCTTCCTCAGTGTTTCATGGTTCTTCCTGTAGAGGTCTTTTACCTCCTTAGTTAAATATATTCCTATGTATTTTATTTTCTTTGTTGCTATTGTGAAAGATACTGAGTCTTTATTGGTTCATAGTTTGACTATCGTTGGTGTATATGAATGCTACTGATTTGTGTACATTCATTTTGTATCCTGAGACTTTGCAAAACTTATTTATCAATTCAGTCAATAATGACTTTATTTTCTGTTTTTTTATTTTCTTTCTTCTTTTAGTATTCTCATCACACACTTCACACCTTCTTGTAATTATTTTATAGCTACTGAATATTCTGTTATATTTTATCAGTAATTTTTCTCTGTTCTTTTTAGTTTGGAATGTTTCTATTGATTTGCCTTTAAGCTCAATGATTCTTTTTGTTATGTCCAGTCCACTAATGAGCCCATCAAAGGAATTCTTTACTTCTGTTATATTGTTTTTGATTTTTAGCATTTCTTTTTGATTCTTAAAATTTCCATCTCCCTGCTTACATTACTCATCTGTTCTTTCATGTTGTCAACTTTTTCCTTTAAAGTCCTGAGGATATTATTCATAGTCATATTAAATCCTTGGTCTGATAATTCCAATGTCCTTGCCATATGTGAGTCTGGTTCTGATGCTTGTTTTGTTTCTTCAAACTGTGAAGTTTCTGTTTGTTTGTTTGTTTGCCTTTAAGTATGCCTTAAATTTTTGTTGAAAGCTGGACATGATATACTACATTAAAGGAACTGGGTTACTTAGGTCTTTATGTAATATGCTGATAAGGTATGGACAAAGGATAGTATTCTATAGTTCTATGATTTAGTTTCAGTATTTTAGTGAACCTCTGGATTATGATCTTTGCAAGTAGTTCTCAGTCATCTTTACACCCTTTAGATGAGACAAAAAAGCCAGATGGGGTAGGAGGTGAATATTTCTCTTATTACTATGGAAGGTTGGAAGGGGCTGTAGTTAACTATTTCTCCTTTTCCATGTTAGGAATCTAGAGCATACTTGAGTCAGATATTTCCCTTCCCCCAGACATTGCTGCTTTTTATTTTTAAAACCAAAGAAAGATTTAGGGCTTTGTGCAGGCATTACTATATTTATTTCTCAGATCATATAACACTGAGGCATGAGGTATGAGGGTGCTTTAGGGAGATAACCAGAGTGATAAGAAAGAAACTGGAGAAAGGGATTCCTGTTACATGCTGTAATGGATTGCCTTTGCATAATGTAAAGATGCAAACTCTCAGCCAAGTGATCATAATGGAACTTTTATATTCCTGTAACTTAAATATTGCCCATAAACTTGAACTACTAGGTATTTGCTTTCTTTTATATATTGATGATTTCCATTAGTTTGTCATTTGAAATATTTTATAATTGTTTTATAATTATATGTTGTTATAAGCAATTATGTCTTATGGTTATATGGGAAAGAGTTTTCTCATTGTTTTTAAAGTACTTGATTTGTTGTAAAAAAAAAAAGTTGCTTTGTCACATTCCACCTATGTTAATGAACTAATCTAGAGCAAGAATACGTTCAAAGAAAAACTGGGGGTAATGAATGATTTCTAGTTTAATCAGTCAGCAAAAACAAAAACAAACAAAAAAATGGCTTAAACCTATTACATGCAAAGCATTGTGGTATAGACAGTAATCTGGTTCAGTTTATCATATGTTTTGAGATACATTATTTGCCAGGTAGTAAGTACTCAAGATGGAGATTCATGGGAAATAAAGGAGATTCAGCTTTGAGAGCTTAGTGAGTGAGACAAATACAGAAGTGTTATTTTAAATTGTCTTAAGTAAAATAATAAACTTTGATAAAAGTGTTTAAAAAGCACAGAGGAAGGCTAATTATTACATAAGGTTATTCCAAAAGTGCTAATAATCCAGATGGAAAATAAAACACCAAAACTGAAATGTTGATGATGATGATGATAAATTCCATTTGTTCCTAGCTTAACTTGTACTTCTAACAGTTTTCCTAGTAAAGGAAAGAAAACATTTTTCTTTTAATGTTAAGTGACTTGCTCGATAAAATAGAAATCCTATGTGGCAAATCAGAGACTAGAAAAACAATTTTATAAAAAAGAAATACTATAATCTGACTTTAGTATGGAGCCCTTCCTGTAACAATGCAGGAGGAATTAGTAAATCTGCAACAAAGTAGGATATATGTAGGATATATGTGTGTGTGTGTGCGCGTGCGTGTATGCCCACACACATGTAAGCGCACACACCCCCAAATGTAGCAATATATAGGAATGTAGAGAAAAGAAGAAATCAGGGAGGGCTGAAGCATTCTGGGAAGGCTTCACTGAGAATAGAAATGGGATGACTTGAAATCAACAGGGAAATAATCAAGGGTATTCCATGAGTGAAGAATGGCATAAGCAAGAGGATCACAAACTTTCCAGATGTCTTTAGGAGAAAACAAATGTACATGTTTGATGAACTGGAGGTTTCGTATGGATAAAGATGAGAAATGCAGTAGAAATTATGGCCATGAATTATAATAGAATGGAAAATATGTTACTTTTCAACGATGAGCCTAATTGTAATTCAGGAATGATTTAGATACTCAATCTGACTTTAATTGTTCAAACATAGCTGACAACTACTGTTAATAGACTGGATATCCTGGTGAGGTCATCTATAGCAAAGGATAATCTATTTGGATTGGTTTAGTAGCTTTTGGTATTCTGGGACTATTTGCTTTCTAAATGAAGACTCCCACATCGAAGGAGAGTTTTCCTTTTCTGCAACTGCTTGCACAATAGCAGATGCATTTTATGAGTTTTTTTGTGTTTTTTTTTTTTTTTTTTAGTTCTAGAAAGACAATCTTTATCTAGAGAAACCAACTTTTCCCATCTCTGAAATAAAGATGTAAAATAACAAGTCCAGCTGTTGAGAATGCACTAGTGAAGTTGTCTTTCATTTCTGAAGCCTCCTTTCAACCATCTTCACCAATAAACAGTTTCCCCGCCTCCGTTCTTGGTTTCTTATAGTTCTTGTTTTGAATGAGGTACCCCTTGATCAAACAATAGATAAGCCTATGATTTCTAGCTGCTGTTTTTATTTCTTCCCTACTCCTGACGTTGACCATGAACATTCACTCTCATTGTTCTGTCTATTGATGTCTACAGTATAGCCACTGATTACAGAGTCGAGGAACATTGGTCTGTGTGCTGCTTGGTCAGTAGCAGAATTCACAAACTGAAATGAGGCAGTTAGGACTTAGAGCTGAACAGCATGCCCAATATATTTCTTCTTTCTCAAAGCGGAGAAAATTTTGGAACAGAACTAATATGGCTCATAGGACTCGAGGAAGAAGCCAACCTTGATCATTTTTCCACTTAAGGATTGATTTGATGTTGAATTTCAACCTTTTGTTTAAGTGAATGACTATTCCCTACCCCCACCACTCAGGAAAAGGAGATGGAGGTGATTTTTTTTTTTTTTTTCATTTTTATAAATCTCCAACGGGCCAAAACTGACCCACATGGTTTTGAGTGGAGGGAAATAAACCCTCTTCTCTGTCAACTGTAAGCCAGTGCACAGAAACTGTGCACCTCTGGGAATTTTTGCCTAAGTCATGAACTGTGGACAGGAGTAAACCTTTACCCCTCAGCTCACTGCTGAGAAGCAAATCCTGTGCTCCACTGAACAAAAACCTCCTGACTCACATCTGCCACGTGTCTTAGTGGATAAACTAAATACCTGCTCTAGTAGACATCTACTCTTTCTAGTAGTATCTGTACTACTCTTCTGAGAACCTGATTATGGTCATCAGAACACTTCCTGTGTCTCAAGAAGAAACATATTAGAGATCTCTGACACATAAGCTGTGGAGATCCTATGGATTCTATATACTAACTTAAAAATCAGTTGGTGCTGAGATTATATCCAAGTCTGAGAAGCTCTTGGAAGGCCTGAAATGTAGTTCACAGGCCAGACCAAGTATAACTGGGTGCTAGGTGCTGGTGACTCTCTTGTCTTGAATGTCATGGCAAGGCTCTCATAATGTTTAAGATGAATCTAAAAGGTTTTATTAGGGCTGCATAGTGATCATTAAACGAGCTGTTTTATTGAACTAATTGACTCAGTCAGAACTCTGTTTGGATGTTCTTTATTGATACAACCCCATTTAAAAGAATATGAAGATTTTATATTAAGGCTATATCTTTTTATTTCTCATGGAACAATGGTAAATATAGTCATCTTAGAGCCAAATCCAGATTGCCTATAGGCACACATGAAAATCAATATTTAAATTGTTTTAACTTTTACATTTTATCACTAAAAATGAACTCTGATATTTCCACTCTGAAAATTTGATAAAATATATTTCATATTTTATAATGTTCCAAATTAGAGTATTTGCATGTATGCATATGGGTATTTTTGAGTAAAATTTCTAAAAGGTAAAGAAAACAAATTAGATTATATTCTCAAAAATAAAAATAAAAAAACCCAGCTAATCTGATGTTATGCATTTGTGGAGAAAAATATTGCATCCTGCTTGAACAATTTTAGTGCAAAAGATGAATTTTTCATTATATACCAAAAGTTATAAATCAGGAATGATTGTTTAAATACAATTAATGGCTTAAGTATAGCATTTGCCTATGTGAATTCTGCAATGCAGTAAGACTAAATGCCAAGCAGTGTGAAAGTTAACTAAGAATTCATGTCTTCATCACCTAAGTTGTTCACTGTGAAGTTATTTACTAAGCTACATTAATTTACTCCAAATATTAGCATATCATTTAAAAACTTGGGCTGGTTTAAATTTATTATGGATATAAATATGATTCCTTTTTACAGAAATCTAATACATAAGTGGGTTAGTCAAATAGATAATATTTAATATATTTTGTACCATGACCCTTTTGATAATCTGATTCTTTCCCTAAGGGAAAAAAATATACATATATATGATATTTTGCATTTAATTTCAAGATGTTCAAAGATCCCTGAAACTCTTGGATCCACGTTAAGAACTCTTAATCAAATGAATGAAACCTTCGATTGTAAATCAGCAAACTTAGATTCTTATCTGACTTTAATGTTGATGAACTTGTGACTTTGAGTAAATTATGGGATTTTTTATGGCATTAAAATTTTCATCTATAAATATGATTGCTACCAATAGTAATAATGTATTCTTTAATGTAAAAAAGGAATTTTTGATTCTCTAGGGCCATAGCATCACATACATCCAAGATGTTACTGTTATTGAAGATAATGTATAGCCCAGATACTGTGTATAATAATAATGCTAATTTCACATATCTACATTTGTTTTCTTTTTTTCCACATTGGAAAAATACGCCTCAAACTAATTTGGTTTTTAGGTCTTTCCATTCTTCCTAAAGACTCCCTATGAGTATCTAATCTTAAAAAACACCCTACTTTAAAATATAATAGATACATAAGGAATTAATAGCATCTGCACTTGATTATCATTAATTGGTCCCTAATTCTTTGTTTTCGACACACACAAAAAATAGTACTGTAAGACTTTCACTGCATTGCCCTGTGGAACTTTAATCAAAGGTTTCTTTTCGATCATTAAACGTGATAGACTTTGTTTAAAACTGAGATCATGTGGTTATATTTAAGGAATTTCAAATTGATGCCAGACATTAGCATGACTTTAAATCACTTAATTTGAAATGCAGCCCTACTGCGTTTGGTCTCAATTTTCCTATCTGCCTGAATCTCAGACAAGCAATGATCATGGCCTTCGTGGTCTTGTATGTAATTTAACACATCCCTGGAATCTTCCCAGGTTGTCCAGATCCTAGAAAACAGCTCTCTTGCCAACTTCACTGCCTTAGCTAAGTATCTTTATTGACTAAATCGGGACCAGTAAAGATGAAAATTGGACCTGTTAATGCAACAATCAGTAAGAATAAAGCAAACCAGCAAAAGTTCGTGGGAATGGAGACCCTTTGTGGTAGGATGTGAATCAAGATTTGGCTAGACTAACTGGTCATTTTGGGGTCTGAAGTATCAACAATTGTAAATCAGAGGTTTGAATGCTGAAATCACTTTAATGAGCTATTAACAAATCCCAAGTGCCATAAAAATCATTGGTAGATATGAAACGGTGGTTTGAGGGTGTATGGGAATGATTCATTCTTCCTTTGTGGTTCTTGAAATGCTGCAGGCTCAATGGCACGCTGCCTGATTATTGTTGGACCTTTCTATGTTTCATTTCAAGTTAGGATAATAAACCACAAAGTAAAGACTATATCCTATAAACTTCCTCTGAGTGAAAAACTGCCAACATATGCTTTTCACTGCCATTACTACCTTGAAGTATATTAATAGTATTATTTTTTTTATTGGGGGAAACAAAGGGAAAAAGATACTGTTTTATGATGGTTTTTTTTCTGATTTTTAAATAAGTTTCTCAAACTTCAAACTATTTACTGTTTGAAAAAGAACATCTTGAGAAGGAAAGGATGGTGTACTTATCTAGCAGTATTATTATTTGGAATCAAATAACTTATTAAGGAAATTATTTTGTTAAAAAGAACTAATATATAGAAAGATGCATATAGTCCTAAATAATGTGCAGCGTGCTCATAATTCTAAGTTAGGTGAAGTAAACTGCTTTTTCCTCATAGCATTAATTATACTTCTAATGTAATAGTTACCTGTTTTACTATTTGTTTAATATCTGTTTTTCTCACTTGTTAGTAAGATACACGAAAACATTGCCATGCCCATTTTGTCCTTATATTTTCTGGACCTTAACTCAATGTCCATCAAATAGGAAATTAACAATTATTTGTTGACTCTTACGTGGATGGATGTTGAATTTTACAAACTCTTAAGGCAAAATTCCATAGTACTAAAAATAAATATGGTCTTTTAAAAAGCATATTACAATAATTTGCCATTCTCAACAGTGTGCTCTGCCTATATAAACTTAACATAATATTAAGATCTATGCTACCTGTGAGATTTTTCTAGTGGACTGTGGCCCTTTTAAGACTGTGCTCCTGATCTGGAGGGGCGTATGTATGTGATCCACTGAAAAGGAGGTCTTTGCAGAAAGTCAGCATTCATAAAACGTATTTTATAAAAATTCCACTTTTAGTGATGACCAACTTGCTCTTGAGAAGACTGCTTCTGGTGTCTTCTTAAACATTTTCAGTCATCAGCACTCTTTAATCTGTCATGGTTTTTTACATATCAATACCTGTTTCACTGAGCATTGTCTTGTGTTTCCTGGGCTTTCTCTCCCTGCTATCAGTTTTGTTTGAATTGCTCATTGACTTGGTTTATAAGGGCTCCTCCCAGGTGTTATTATGTCCCTGGATTCTTCTCACATGAATTCTCCCCTTGGGCACCCTAGACAAGGGTGGTGAAGTGTCATTACATTCCACCTGGGCATGGACCCCATATGGTATTAACTTTTAGTTTTAAGGCATTTTTTAAACTTTACTTTGCAACATGGCCAGTTACTTCAATTTCCTGAAACCCCTTTAGCTGTACTTTCCCCTGTTAGTCCAGCGAGAACGATTTCTTGAGTTCTTCTTCCCTTTTCTCCAAAGAGTGCATGCAAATCCATCTTAATTTCAAAATGCATTACAGTATAATAAGTATAATGAATGTAAAAATGTTCACAAGTGGGCTTGATAAAGACAGGGAATTTTTCTTTTCCTGTGGTTTTTGCACAATTGCAAGAACAATGTTGTTTTATGAGTTAAAATTCTTAAGAGCATAAAGACCAAAGATGAAGTAGTAATTGCCAACTAGTAAGTGATAGATTAAAAGCATATGAGAGTTTCTAAAGTTCCTCAATGTATAAAATAATGAACTATGGTATTAGGGTAAAAAAGAAAATTGCTGAAATTATGCTATTTTAATTCTGCCTTGGAAATAGCTATCATGGTTGAATCAGGTTGAATGTTATGTTTCTTTTTCTGTCTTTAGATGAATATGTTGTTTTTTTCAATATTTTTCAGAAGCTGTAACAAAGAGGTTCGTCCAACAGAAATGATCTGTGACATTTTATCTGAAAAAGCAACAGAAAATTATGGTCTTTGGTGGCAAATAAATGTATCAAATATTCCACTGGTATATGGAAGTGCAAATCTTTCTACAAAGAGCATAATCAGAAGACAGAGGTTCAGAAGAGTGGGGAAACCATATCTATAAGTGGATTCATCTTTCTTTCTAATTACCTTGTAGGCTGATTTTTATTTTTGTGGTTTTTTTTTCTCTTTTTTATTGAAAATTGACAGTACATAATTGTAAAAATTTATGGAGACCCAAGATGTTATAATTTACGAAGTGAAATAATTAAATCAAGCTAGTTAACATATCCATCACTTTAAATATTTAGCATTTTTTCTGGTGACAACATTTGAAATTTACTCTCTTAGTAATTTTGAAATGTACAATACTTTTTATTAACTATATTCATCATGTTGTATGCTAAAACTCAAAACACATTTCTTTTGTCTGAGATTTTGTACAGTTTGACTATCATCTCCACATTTTCCCCCACTGCCAACCTCTGTAACCACCATTCTACTCTCTGCTTTTATGAGTTCAATTTCATATAAGTGACAACATTAGTATTTGTCTTTCTGTGCCTGGCTTATTTCATTTACCATAATGTTCTTCAATTTCACCCATGTTGTCACAATTTTCCTTCCTTTTTAAGGCTGAATAGTATATATACACCACATTTTGTTTATTCACTCATCTGTTGATGGACACTTGGTTGATTGTATAACTTGGCTACTGGGAGTAGTGTTGCCATAAACAAAGGAGTGCAGACGTCTCTTCAACAAACTGATTTCAAATCTTTTGGGTAAATATCCAGGACTGGAGTTGCTGGATCATATAGTCATTACACTTTTAGTGTTTTTAGCAACCTTCATATGAGTTTTCCATAATGGCTGTACTAATTTATATCACCATCAACAGTGTATAAGGGCTCCCTTTTATCCACATCTTTGCCAACATTTGTTATCTTTCATCTTTTTCATAATATAATAGCTATTCCAACAGATGTTACATGATATCTTATTGTGGTTTTAATTTACCTAAATTTACCTTGATTTTTTTCTGAAGTTGGATTAAGGGCAATCATCATTATATCTACTTTAAGCTATTGTCTTCCCTGTTATAATAGAAAGAGAACTTTTGGAATCCTGGTATATTAGAATCCCTGATGTTTTTGTCTATCTCTGAAGCAGAGATAACAAAGGTTTTAATTTCCTATAATTTAAGACGTCATAGTCTCAGAATATTTGTGGGAACTTTCATAAGCACCAGCTTTACAAGCTATTCACTCTCACTCCATACCTTTCCTTAATTTAAGATGATGTCTGTGGTGACACTAGCTTTTCACTTAATACTTCTTAAAGGAATGAACACTCCTAATGAATCATTGCCTGCAATGATCTAGAGTTCTTCAAAAATATGTCTCCTATTAAAATACAATGTGTGCTAATGAAGAAATTGGCTTAATTCTTTTTGTCATTTACTCACCTAATAGCTTGACTTGAAATGTCCATAATTAATCTGTTCTAATAAGCATTTATTAAGCATTCCTTAGTATTGTGCTAAGGGAAAAATGCGAAGTGACCGGATATACTCTGGTTTAGAATTTAGTATATCGACTATGTCTAGTCATATTTCATTATAATTGTTACCAATCTGTTGCTTTGAAATGCATGGAGTTTGATTCTCATATTTACTTTTTTGTCTTCTTCCATAGTAAGTAACATCCCATTGGTCAGCACAAAATAACACTCACTTATATAATTTAAATACACATTCTTTTTAAATTTTGCACAAAAAAAGTGTATGTATAAAATTATGTAGCAGTACAAAGAAAGGGAAGAGGAAGACTTCTAGTGAATTATTTATTTCAATAAAACAACTCTTGCTCATATCCTCAGTTATATTTAAAAGGTAAACACATGAATAAAAAATTACAAACCTACACTGCCCTTGACATACATAAAACCCCTCCTTTCTTTGCTAATATACCCTTAATCAGCAATCATGTACCATTTTTAAAGTGTGGATTTATATAATTTGGGTGAATTTATATATTTGGTAAGAATATCAAATGATTGCATATCCCCAGTTGTGTTGGACATTAAAGAATTACTGTTTTTGTTTTATTGTCATTCAGATGACTCCCCTGAGATATTACTGAGTACTCATATCCCGTAAGCTCCATAAAAGATGCATCTAAATGTTCTGTAGTTGTCACATCACACTGAAGGACCCCTCACCGCCTATGAGCCTGATAAGCCTGATACCTATCCATACTCTGGTCCTTATATATAACACCTTTATTCTTAGCAAGACTAAAGACTTTGGTCTGCAACAATTTCCTTGAGTGACCAAAATGTGATATTTTAGTGTGTGGTATACATAAGCAAACAACAAATAAGGCACACTAAGTTGGAACTAGAAATATTTTATTTGGTTTGAAGTTATTCCATTAAGTCTAGGTGGTATGGTTAAGGGCAGTATTTGACTCATCATTTAGAGTGTTTAACTTTTGAGATATTTGGCAAATCTGGATGTTGTGATTATCAGTTTCAGAACAATGTCAATCTATGGTACTGTCTTTTCAACCTGGCCTTCATGAGATTTATGAAGCAGAAGATGTACATCTTATAAGCTTCTTAAATTAAGTTAGTTAAATTTAAATTTATTGTTCCAAATAATAATATATAGAAATCAGTGTGACATAAATAATTATGAAATAAAATGTCTAATTATTTTTAAAGAGATTGCTCACAAGTGAATTTATTTTCTGGATGTAAAATAAATTCTAAAAAAAATGTATTCCATTTTGATTGCATTAATGATATATCTAAAATTATATCTGGTAAATAACCTATTTTTAACAGTAGAAAATAAAATCTCCAAGAAATAGATGCTTTATGATGAGTTATGATTATCTGGGGTTCTTTTTTTTTTTTTTTTTTTTTTTTTTTTTTTTGAGACAGAGTCTCACTTTGTTGCCCAGGCTAGAGTGAGTGCCATGGCGTCAGCCTAGCTCACAGCAACCTCAAACTCCTGGGCTCGAGTGATCCTTCTGCCTCAGCCTCCCAGGTAGCTGGGACTACAGGCATGCGCCACCATGCCCGGCTAATTTTTTATATATATATATCAGTTGGCCAATTAATTTCTTTCTATTTATAGTAGAGACGGGGTCTCGCTCTTGCTCAGGCTGGTTTTGAACTCCTGACCTTGAGCAATCCGCCCGCCTCGGCCTCCCAAGAGCTAGGATTACAGGCGTGAGCCACAGCGCCCGGCCTATCTGGGGTTCTTTAGTACTATTATAGCAACCTCCTGCTGATAAGCTTGGTCCAGGTCAAGTTTTACAAACACATTTTCCCCACAGAAACAGCAAGGTGTTGATAGATTCTAACTACTAAATATGATTTTTATGTCCTGTTGGGATTTATTTATCTCCCTTGAGTTTAAAAAAATTTGTGGTCAGGAACTACATTTAAAAACAGAAAATCAAAGCAGGCCCATTTCAGTCATTGAGGACACTACCTGGCTTCATGTAATTTAAACAAATGGCAACCACATTTATTCACTGTTTGATCTTATTCTCTATAACAACTTTCTCAAAATCCTTTAATCTCCCTTAGTATTATAACTGATTCAAAGTAATCTTATATAAATAGTTGTTGAAACTTTTCATATTTTCTTTTTGATTTTAAAGCAAAATGTACTTTGCTCTCTTTGGGGTAAAATGAGGCAGTGACTGGGTACGTATAAGTTCCGGTTTCTTGGAGAGTATCTCAGTGATTTAGTCAACGCATTCCTCTGGCTGGGCTAGTCTAATGGCAGGTTAATATCTTACCAAAAACCTTTCATATCCCACTTGGCGAGAGTGAATAGATACTTCTGGAAGGAGTCATGGTCCTCACTCATAGTGAGGCTTCCAAGAATGCCATCACAATTTTGGGGAATTGACAATTTCAGGAATGTGTTTAGATAAAAAGAAAGTATTGTGAAACATGCATTTGTTGATTATAGCTATAGTACAGAAAATATGGCATAAAAGGCCAAGGTCATGTATGCTAACTACTATAAAATACAGTGGAATGCAGAGGCATCATTCCAAAAATTGTCTTAATATGATATAAGTAACTTTGTTATTAGGCAATCAGTATCACAAGATGTTTCTGGGCTTCATTACAAAGGACTCAAGTTGGCATACTCTTGAATCTCCACTCTGCATTTTCTGATCTGTACAAGGAGTTGAGGATTCTATGCTGAAATGAAGAGAAGACAAAGAATATGTGTATCACATTCTTCTGACTCATTGACAAGAGCCAATGTTACATGGATAATTATAATTAGAAAACTCTTCCCTCAATTTTTGAGCCACGTCGTCATTGTTCTTATACCAGATTGGTTTGGGGAGAAAACAATGAATGTCAAACATAGTAGAATTGAAGGACATTAGTGGAGAGCTTGATCTTAAACTATTTATTCAAGATTATCAGATTGGTCACTAGCATTCCACAACAGAGGAATATTACAAATAGATGGGATAACTCAACCATACAAGTATAACAAATTTCTTAAAAAATTTCAACTCTAAATAGTGAATTTTGAGCTATTGAGCAATGTTTCTTTTTCCCCTAGTAATCATAAAGTCTCATAAAAATCTTAGTTTTATGTTTGGTGGCTGTTTAAAGATAGTTTTATAATACATTTGGCCTTTCAGACATATGGCACAATTTTTTTTTTCAGTATCCTGTATTATTTTGTTTCCTACATTCTTATCTTTTTAGGTTAGAAGTCATTTATGATATCAGTTTTGATAAGCTAGTTGACAGCAAACTTTTCACATGATTTGAAATAAAACTTTTAAATATAGACACTATCCAGGTTTCAGCTCCTGGACTGTATGAAATAATTATATACCCATGTTTCACTCTTTCTTTTATTTTTCAAGTATTTTATTTTTCTCTCATATTTATTGATTTTTATTCTTGTCATAGATAAAATATTCATTTCAGAAAGTATAAGAAAATGACACCCAGTGAAAAATCACTATTTTCTTCTCCTTTAGCAAATATTTTTTTCCATAGATAAACTATATTTTATTTATGTGGATTTTATACAAAAAATGGTTTTGCTGCATCACGATCTTTTCTTTAAGACTTCATTCACTAAAGATTTTAGCATTGATACTATTAATACTATCTCTCTCACTCCCTCTAGATTAGCCATTATTCTAAGTGATGTAAATGATCCTTGAATTACTCATCTTTAGGGATTTCCGCCTCCACTCTGCTTTAGCCATTCACTCCTATGGTTATATATTTGTTATCATCTCAAAATTCTCCAACTCTGAAATGTTCTGTAATGAAACAATAGCATGACAAACCACTCTCAGACATTGACCTTCCTCTCTCCCTCTCATTCATATTTCCTGTTACTCCTTCTCTCCCTTCCTCCTTTCCTCTCTCTCCCCTTGATATAATTCTGCCTTTTAACCACACAAGATGCTTTGTGCTTCCATCCTCTCTTCTACCTCTCCTCATTCCCAAATCAATTTAGATTTGCTAACCCAGGAACATTCTTTGTTGTGAGCAGTTGTTCTGTGAATTGTAGGGTGTTTTAGAAGCATCCCTGACCTTTACCCGTTAGATTCCACTGGTAGACCCCTCTCAAGTTGTGACAATGAAAAAGGTCTCCAGACATTGTCAAATGTTCCCTGGGGGGTGGGGGCAAAATTGCTCCCCATGAAAACTTGTGGCATTAACCATTTTCTTCTTGCCAATATCCTTAAGTCAATTTTCCCATTGTCCAACTGTCACAGTTGCCTGGAGACACACCAATCCTGTACAGCCTGACAGTCCGTCTTCTTTTTCTCTACTCTGGGTTTCTGAGCACCACTGGGGAAAACCACACAATGGTTCCCAACTTCAGTGCTGCCTAGCAATCTTTCTTTGTTAAGTTTCCCTCTTGCATTCTACAGCGGCTATTTCAACAGTTATCCGTGGACCTTAGGAATCTCCTTGCACCCCTCCTGGCCCACCTTCTAATGTGTGCAGAAATATGTCTCTCAAATTTCTGCCCCTGAATCTGAGAACATACTGCCCATCTTTTCTCCTTTCTCTTCTTTTATGGAAGAAGGATTACTTCTCCTGTCCAATGCTGATTTCTCCATATGCCAACTCCAATCCTGACCTTCTCAGAATCCTTACTCTAGTAATTGCTCTGTCAACAACATTCGGGCAGCTTAAAATAGTAAACAGGCATTGAGGTAGGGTTTTGTTGTTGTTTTTGAGACAGAGTCTTGCTCTGTGGCCCAGGCTGGAGTGCTGTGGCTTCAGCCTAACTCACAGTAACCTGAAACTCCTGGCCTCAAGCGATCCTCTTGCCTCAGTTTCCCAAGTAGCTGGGTTTACACGTGCATGCCACCACTCTGGGCCGATTTTTTTCTATTTTTAGTAGATTCTGGGACTCACTCTTGCTCAGGCTTGTCTCAAACTCCTGAGCTCAAGTGATCCTACCACCTCAGCCACCCAGAGTGCTAGGATTACAGGCATGAGCCACTGCTCCTGGCCAAGACAGTTTTAAAACTATCTGCACAATGCAATTTTTCTTTCTAATTACTTAGCTACTGTACCACAAGCTACTTCATATGAACTTCTCTAGCCAGTATTTTATTATTTATTATACTTGATCTCTTAACAATATTTGCTACTATTGAATTGCTTAAAAGAAAATGAGATATAGCTGCTCCTTCCTAAGACACCATTTTCTACCTTTTTTTTGACATCACAAATTCCTTGTTTTTTTTTTCCACTTCCCAAACATTCTTTCTTAGAATCCTTTTGAGCTGTTTCTTCCTTTACCTGTTCATGTTCTTCATTCTTCAGAGTTCTGTCTCCAACCCTGCCCTCTTTTTTCTGCATACTGTCTCCCCAGTAACCACACTCTCTCCAACAGCTTAAATTTTCATATCAGCCCCCTGTCCAGACTGTTATCTTTCACTTCAAAATCATATTTACATCTATATGCCCAGGGCTGAACTGATCATCCTACACACAAACAAAAAAAACTCAACATATTTAAAAAACTGTCTACTAGTTTTGTGCACTGTAATACAATGACAAAAAAAGAAAAGAAAAGACCCCTAATGGGTCTAATGGGGAAAGATAAAAAGCAATCAATTAATCAATCATAAACAATACATTATTATCAAATGTTTACTTAATTAAAATTTTCATGTTCAATGCTATAGAGAAATATCAGGTGCCATGACTCAATCTTTATATTCATTTAATCACTCTATCGATTCTTCCTCCTAAATATAGCTTGTATGTGTCTACCTCCAGCTGCCTCAGAGAATCTTCGTCTCTTTTCTGAACTATTGTGCAACAGCTCCTTAACTGTTCTTTCCACCTCCAGTTTTGCATTTCGGAATCCACCTCCACAATGCAGCCAGAGAGACTTCTTTAAAATTCAATCATGTTATTGCTCTGTTTAAAATTCCTTAATAATAGCAGTCATTTGTATTTACTATGTGTAATACACTTTTCAAAGAATTCTCATTTAATCCCCACAACAATATAATTGTTTAAGTATTGTTTTTATTTCTGTTCTATAGATAAGGAAACTGAGACATACAGGAAATGTATATACTGCCCAAGATCAAATGGTAGACCTAGGATTTGAACCAAAGAAGGACAGAAATGCAAATTTCTTACAGATCACTCTTCTGCTTAAAATCCTTCAAAAACAACTCTTGATATAGGAATAAAATACAAATTCCTTACCTATCATATCAGCATTAGCGGGATCTTGACCACATTTATGTCTCCAGTGTTATATCCTGTCTTGATTAAACTCTGTAATTCAACCACAATGAACTCATTCACACTGAAGCATACCATAATTTTCCTCATTCATAGGGTTCTGCCTTCATTTGTAGGCACAACTCTCCGTTATCAAACCAAATGTGCCTGCTTCCATCCCTGCTGGAACATTCTTTCCTGGTCTTCATAAGACTTATTCCAACTCATCCTTCCAGAATCACCAATCCCAGACTGTTTTCCAAGCCTGTACTGAGATTGCTGCCCCTTGTATTTTTCCCCTTCCTAGCACTTACTCATTGTCTTGTCATCATATAACTGTCTGAATCCCAAATCTGAATAAATTTCCAGAAGGCAAGCACCATGTACTAATGTCAAATTCTGAGATGCTGTAGCCACTGTGAAAACTTTGGTTGAGCCAATGGTTAACTTTTTCTAACCTTTGATTTGTTCTTGATGCACAGGAGCTTTCTCATTTCTCTTTATGATTTTGTGCATGTGCCAATCTATGCCTAGCAGCAAGTTTCTCTTTTTATTTTAGGTTTTGGAATGTAGATAAAACACTACACTTTCACGTGTATATGGAAGTCTTATTTCAGTCCAAATTTTACCTGATGATATCTTTGTTTGTTTTAACATGTCTATATTTCAAAGAGGCATGAAACTAGGATCCTTGGGTAACTTCCAGGGGATATAAACCTGAAGACACTTATCTTATCCTTCATCTAAAGACATTTATTTATATTTCAAAGGGTAAGAACCTAGGGCTCTTCTCCTCCTTTATCCAAGGAGAATTTGTTTATATTAGGGAGATTAATTTCTCGTCTTTTCTCAGGAGGGAAAGGTGTCAACTGGGCAGTGTGTATATTAGCACCCAGATTCCTAATTTCAGGGCTCTTCTCTTGTTTATATACATACATGCCAGCCTGCCCACATGGCTCTCACTGCATCACCTTAAAATGGGGAAAGAAATTGGAGTGTAGGGAACAGATACAGTTATTACCATAATAATAATATGCCTTGATCCAGAAACCTCAGGTTTGCGTTTAGAATAGTACACACAAATGCAAATATTCAAAACCTATCAACTTTCTGCTCCTTTTTCATAGAAGTCACGTCCATTTGAATACTACTGAGGATGGTGAATAATTTTCTTAAGCTTTGTTTTATTTTTCTTGGTATCATTCTTCACACACGTAGAAGAGAGTGACATTCGAAGGTGTTCCAGGGAAAACTGATTGGACTGCTGCATGGGTTCCAGCTAACTCAGGTCTGCCTGGTTACCCTGAGAGCTGAGAAGATTAAATTTCAGCCTCCTGTAATCTGTCTGAGGCATTCAGGTGTGTGCCAGAGTACATTGGCTATTAATCCTGGTTCTAGAAAATCATTTCAGATATATTTATTTTTCCTGTTTTGGAGAAATTTTATAGTTTGCTCGATTGTTGTCACTGCTGTTTTTGTTGCTTATGACAATAGATTCTTGAATGAAGACACCCATCCAGACCAGGTGCTTGCCCATAGACAGAATTACACATTCCCTTTGTCTTAGCCTATAGTCTACTATCCACAGCTATAGTGCCTTACTTGTGGACACATCTCCTAGAACATATTGTGCTACTAGTGGTCACTCTTCTCCCCTTGAGTTTCTTCCTTCTGCTATTTCTGCTATTCTCTCATTCCAGAAAAATTACTATAATGTGGGTAATTGTCTATTTATGGTTGCCTTCTATTCAAAATTGATTGCATTAGAAGAAAGCAGATGGACTGAAGTCCCATCAACATGGAGCTACAGGTTCTTACAGTCTCAATGTAGCATATAATTTAAATTATGGATATATTTAGGCCAAATTGTCAGTCCAAGCTCTTTGATGCATAAATATTTCTAACTGGACTTACTACTTTGCCTAAAATTAAATAAAAATTGCTCTTATCTTATGTTCCACATAGGAAAGTTCTTGAAAGGTTTTAAGGAATTTCAAATTTGTCACAATTTATTTTAAAAGAATCCAAAATTGCACTTGAATCATATCATAATTTAAAAAGTATTAAATGGAGTATTTTAAAATCAAAATGCAGTCTCATGACTTTCAAAATCTGTCATTATCAACTTAATAGTAGAGAATTAAATGATTAGGCTTTGTGTTCCATTTAAATTTTATGAAGCTTTTAAATACCTTATTAGAATTGGGGCGGATAATCTGGTAACAGAGAAAAAGAAGTTGTAATTATTTTATGGTATGCATTCATTTAAGTGTATTTATTAAGTTACCTCCCTGGGTAAGGCATTGTGCTAGATATTCTGGAATATCAAAATAAATATGTAAAATCAGGAGAGAAATATATATATATATATGTAAAATTTCAAAATGATTCTTGAAAAACTACTTTGTGCATGTAACTTCTATTGCTTAATCTTAAAGTTGATTTGGGGAGACTAGACAAAGAGACTTAAAGAATTTATAACCATATGAAGTCAAGTGGGAAATTCCAAGGCAGGGTCCTGGCTGCTTTATAATTCTTTTTTTTTTTTTTTTTTTTTGAGACAGAGTCTTGCTTTCTTGCCCAGGCTAGAGTGAGTGCCGTGGCGTCAGCCTAGCTCACAGCAACCTCAAACTCCTGGGCTCAAGCAATCCTACTGCCTCAGCCTCCCGAGTTGCTGGGACTACAGGCACGAGCCACCATGCCCGGCTAATTTCATATATATATATATATATATATATATATATATATATATATATATTAGTTGGCCAATTAATTTCTTTCTATTTTTATAGTAGAGACGGGGTCTCGCTCAGGCTGGTTTTGAACTCCTGACCTCGAGCAATCCGCCCGCCTCGGCCTCCCAGAGTGCTAGGATTACAAGCGTGAGCCACTGCGCCCGGCCTACTTTATAATTCTTAATGAGGAGTTAATTGTTAGGGGAAGACGAGATCACTGTGGACCAAAAGTGTCAATGAAAGCTTTATAGGAAGGAAATAAAGATGGTTTAGATTTGAATGGGCCAGGAGGATGGAAGCAATCTAAAGAGAGAATGAGACCTATGTAAGAACAGGATTTTGAAAACTCATTTGGAAATTAGCTGTGGGTATAGGAATGGGAATGGGAATTGAAGGACAAATAGGCCACAGATGGATGCGTCTTGTTGGAAGTAAATAATGGATGATGTTAGCTTCATGCAGCTGACTATGTTTTTAGAGAAGATGAGACTGACTTTCAAAAGAAGGAAAAGGTAGACTGCATGCATCTATCATCTTTAAGGTGAATAACTTCTGGACAAAATAAATTATTTGTTTAAACAAATAATTTTGCATTTGAACTTTTCTCCCGTTTTCTAGTTTAATGTGATATTTATAAATCTCCCACCTTCTATTTGATTCTTCTGCTGAAGTGTTTGGCTACTGAGTATATACTTTAAATAATGAATATGAACCATTCCCAAACCACTTAAAAGAAAAAAAAATAGTTTGGCTAAGGAGGAATGATTGATTGAAGACAGAATTAGTGAGAAAGTGTATTAAATAATCTCAGAAAAAAATAGAGACTATAGATATTGAATATCCTGAAATTCACAAGGACTAATTATTTCAGCATTTTCTTTTTTCTTTGTCACTTTAAAAAGTGACAAAGACTTTAAAAAGTTTAATAGATATGTGACTTTAATTTTCAATACATTTTCTTTCCTTTTTTCTTTTTTTTTTGGTCATAGATATTTCTCTGTACTTTGTTTAATCTTTCATTTTATTCATCTGTCAATTTGAATTAAGAGTTTGTATTACCATAGCTTTTGTTATTTTCTGGATTAAAAAATAAGGTAGGTTACATACTACTGTAGTTTCTCCAATTTGAGTTCCTTATATATACCATTTTTATTAAACTTTTCCTCTCATCATTTTATTTTATTTGCAATTTTTAAATGTTTATTCTTGGTGATTTCTTTTTTCCACAATTAAGTGAATGTATTTCTCTTAAAGGAAAGGTACGATAGAAAACAATTGTCCTCTAAAATGCACCAATGCATTATAAAATTACAAATTTTATTCCACATATTCTCTTCATATTAAAAGCTGAGTATTATAATGAGAAGAGTCACACCAAATCTTCTCTTGTACAACTATTCTAAAAAATACGTATGTTTTCAACTAAGCTATTCCACTCTTATCTTTAGCTTTCAGTCCCATGATTCTCTACTGAGGACAAGGCCTGTTTCAAACAAGTGTCCTCTTTTTAAATAAATTAATGCTAAGCCTGCTTAGCTCTTTGAGGATGTAGTTTTAGCAGAAAGGAAATTGGCCTTGTTTATTGCCTTTCTTTGCTGCCCTGAGTGGATTTTCATGCTTGTGAAAATGAGAAACTGGCAGCGACCATGATTAAAAGAAGGGGGATATTGGGCCCATTTCCTCCTCTAACTCTGCTAAGCCAATTTCACTCTTATAAGTAACCGTCCTGCTCTTGCAGACTCGAGCCTCTCCTGTGCAGAAAATTAGGACCACATCTGAGGAGGTCTAGGACAAGGACAACTGTCCACCAGGGACCAAGGGAAGATTGGTAAACCAATTTTCACTTGTGAACAATGCCAGAATTCAACCCATATGTCTCCCATGGTGAAGCACTGTAGTGCGTCATTAACCCACTGTGCCATTTAGCAGCTTCCCTCTGCTTGCTGTCTTGTGAATTAACATCTCTGCCGCCACCACACCAGACCCGGAGTTTATTTCTGCTAGGAGTGGTGCTGAATGAATAGCAGTTCTCTGCAACAGGGGATCGGAGTGGTGCTGAATGAATAGCAGTTCTCTGCAACAGGGGATCGGGGCACAGCGCTTTCAAATTTTTCTCTGAAAGCAATAGCAATTTGCCATTCAGTCCTATCTTATCATCATCATTAAGATGGGAAATCACAATTTGAAAGCTCATTGCAATGTGCTGTCAACCCGATATCTTGTAATTTTAATATGTAATACTGTGGTTAATAATAAATGGCGTTAACTCTGTAGGTGGGATTTGAATTTGGCTCCAAAAAAGAAATCCCTCTGAGCTGAGATATTCTTTGAGACTCCAACATCTTATGAAGTTCCCCCTCAATCAGCTTCCTTGCCTTCTTATTTAAATGATCTGCCATCTAATGAATCTGGATCAAAAGCTCCAAGCTTAAAATATACAACAAAAAGCTGCTTCTGGGTGAAGAGTTTGGATCCAAATCAAAACGTTTCTGTGCTCTGGCCATTATCACATGCAGTTAACTGCTGGGAAATACTGATGTTCAAAAGATATGGGGGAAAAGGCACCTGCTTTCTCACGCTGGTTTATGTTTGTCTTCTTGATAAAAATGCAAGGCAGCATATGCAGAAATTGTGCGGAAACACCATTCACATGGTAATTCCTTTGTATTTGAATAATTTCTTTTCAGGTGCTGGACTGAATGCCAGACTCTGGGAGGATTTGAGTATCTCCCTGCCTTAAGTTCTTCTGTGACAATATTTTAGTGTCTGGCTTACTTTTTTGATCAAAGAAGACCACTTTGTCAGGACTTCAGAATGAATGTGCTGCCCTTTGATTTTCCCGGATCACAAACCATGATGTGGAAAGGTTTTTCACAGTTTGTCTGGTGAATATTACTAGCAATATAGCTGGGGAAGGAACTTCTAAATTCTTTCAGCCAAAATCATAGTTTGAGTGCTATTAAACAAGCAGAGGACTATTTGGGTAGACTCAAGGACACCTTCCATAAATCAAACCTATGTAAAATGTGAGTGACACACGCCTCTGCAAGCTTCAATTATACTCTCCATTTCCATAATGTTAGGTGCACTGGTTACTTGTTCTCATAGTCTGTACCTGCCTGGTATTTAAATTCAGGAACTGAGTATTATTCTACTTATCCAAGAAAAGTTGCAGGTATTTCAAAAGTTATTCTGCAAGCACACAAAATTCTTTGGAAGGTATGAAGCACATTGAAAACCAGAAAAAAAAAAAGATATATATATATATATATATATGCAAAAATCTCTGAAATATTAAACCAGAGGGTTTAATCTCATATTCAGTTATAATCAATTGCTAGTGATTTGCTTAGAGCTCCATGTTGAGAAAGATGGTGGGGCTGTGGCCAATCTCTAAAGGTATAAATGCTTTGATAAACCATTAATGTTTATTATTTGGGCAGAAGGTAGGAATATCACACTCACACCCCATAGCCTCCACTCTCACCCTAGGAAACCACTTGTGATTGGACTACATACAGTAAAGTGCATATGGTAATCAGCTGGTAAAAACAACATTTTAAAAATCAAATACAAGTTGTTTTTTTCTCAAATGCAGCAATGCCTCCTTTTCAAATAGTGTTCTCAATTCCCCCAAACCCTTTAGATTTAGCCAAATTGTTCTTCCATAAGAGGCACCTTTATGACTATATAGTCTTACCATATAATCCTACTCTGGTATTGGGGTCTTAAAGTCCTTCTATATAAGGCTTAATATTTGAGGCTATTCATTGATTGCTAACTTGCCAGGCAATAAAGTATACTACCAATAGGATAGTGGGTATGTCTCTACTAAAGAGCTCAAAATCAAAACTGATATGCTTCAACTGTAGAGATGGTTAGTGGGATATAAAAAACGGTGTGCCAAAGCCAGCTTGCATAAACTTGTGAGAACCAAATGTTAACTTCTCCATACTCTTGTGAGCAGGTTGTACAACAAGGCTGTTATTAATATTAAACATTCAGTTGCATAAAACTATAAGTAAATCTTAAAAATAAAAAGAATACATTCTTAAAAGTAATCACTTTCTGGGTGTTTCACTGCATTGTGTTGTTATCTGTGCTCTTGAAATTGTGTATACCTTTTGTATCTATATAGTGAAAATAGTGTATAACAATGTGTCGGTATACATCCAACTCTGCCTTCAGTGCTATTGTTAGTGGCTCGAAATTGGCATAATGGGAGTGTTTACATCACAGAAATTGGCAAACACTAAAATAAGGGCATGATTTATTATGTTGATTGTTTACATCAGGGGTCAGCAAACTTTTCCTGTAAAGAACCAGACAGTAAATATTTAAGGCTTGCTGTCTATATGGTTGTTCTTGGTTGCAACTACTGTTTTGCTGTTGTGTAAAAGCTGTCATAGACAATTCATAAATGAGCAGATCTGGCTCTGTTCCGATAGCACTGAATTTTCAAAACCAAGAGATCAACCCACTGGCTATCGCTTACCGTACATACCTCTAGGCTAAACTAGAGGAAGCAATAGAAAAATGTTAATCATGGATTAAACTTAAAAGTGTGCCAAGTTTGCAGCCATTACTTAGTGAATAACAGAAAAGTTTGAGAAATTATTCTTGTAGTGTTTGAAAACTATTATCTGATTCAATAACAACATAAATCAGAAACAATTTGAATAGCCCTACACTAGTCAAAGGGGAAATTTGAGAATCATTAAAAATAATACAATGGATTAAGATGCATCACATTTATTTACATCCATGAGTTTATAATAATACCAAAGTAAACACTGGTAGGTGCCCTATGAGGATGCTAAGGAAATAATTTCATTATTTTGAAAACTTCCATATAGTGGAAAGCAATCATGATTTTTGTTTTCAACTTTTTCTATCTGGACTATACTTTGGGGTGAGAAACTAGTTCATAAAGTGCAATTTTACTCCATGGGATGATTTCAGATAGTAAATGAAGTAGAAACAGTAGAAATGCAAGATTTTATAATTTCTATTAAATTAATAGATCCAGGCAATTATTATAAATTGCTGAAAACACAACAAAGAGAGAGAGAGAGAGTGACAGCTAATACTATGTAACTCATAATTTGATTATACAATGCCACCTATGAAAAGAAATTTGACCAATCAAGCCAAAATATGATCAAACCACTAGATCTAACTATTTATTTATAACAAAGGGAACAGAAGAACATATTAAACCCAACATACATATGCAATCAGCTAAATCCAGAGTGTGGTAAACTCTGTAAGATAAGCAATCCAGTTTCTTCAACAGTAGTAACAAAAAAAATTGCAAAGAAATATAATGAAACGGATGGAAAATGATAGAATTAAAGATACATTAAAAAAATCATCCAGTCTCAAAGTTGTGATCTGAATTGGATCCCAATTGAAGAAAACAAATTGGTAGAATGTAAATAATGAGTGGATATTTGATGATAAAGAATTACTGTTATCATATTTTAGGTGTGATAATGGCATATTTATAAAATGAGTGCCTGTCATCTAGAGATACATAGTGAAATTTTTACAGATGAAAGAAAATCATATACAGGATATAAGATTACATATATTGTTCTAAAATATTCAATGAAAAGAAGAGTATACCCTCAGTATAGTTATATGATGAACCACAAATGGCCTTGAATTGATAATTATTGAAGCTGAGTGATAGATGCATAAACATTCATTATACTGTTTCTTATACTTTTTTATATGTTTGAAGTTTTCTATAACAAAACAGAAATAAAAAAGAATGAAGACCCTACCACTGTAGTAGAGTTAGGCTTCATATAGCTCTCTAAGCTTAAGGATAGATTTTCTTAAATTAATGGCAACTTTTTCAGTAATGTTCCAGGTTGCCAGGCACTTATAAGACACATCTATACTTCATTTATTCTTATATTTTCTTCAAAAAACTATTTAATACCTCATCCTCTTGTCTCAAAACCTCCTTTTCCACCCTTGCTCTTAGGTTACAGCATTCAAAGCAATTCAAAGAGAATTTCTATAGGCTCCTACCACCTACTGGAGCGGGCAGCTGTGTGTTCTTCCTACCATGCTTTTAACTAAATGCAGTTCCTTGACTTGTGCGTTGGATACCAACCACCTTATGTCTACCCAGGGACATTTGTCCATAAATGGTCCCCTCTACTCTATTATTTTCATGCTATTATTGCTCTTACACTAAACTAGAATTTCTCTTACCCACATTTCCCCTAGCAGCTACCATTCATTACATTTCTTTGCTCTCCTTTGTTGTAAACTCTTCAGAGCAGATACCTATATGTGGTGTGTCCAATTTCTGGTTTCCTGCAGTCTCTGAATTCTACTCTATTTGAGCTTTTTTTTCTTCACTACTCCACTAAAAATTTTTATTTCTGAGGTTACCCATAACCTTCACATTGCTAGACTCACTGGGTTTGGGGTTCAAAATGATAGGGTTGATCACTCCCTCTTTCTTAACCACTTCCGGGCCAGGGTCGACTATAGTCGACAGCCACAGATGAACATGCACAGAGACTTTAGCCGACAGCCGTGATATGACTTTTCTAATTTTTCATTTATCAATATAAAATTACGAACATTTAAAAGTAACGTAATGAAAACATATATATGTTACCTATTCTGATTTACATGACAAGTGAAGCTGCCTGTAAAGTACAACAAGCTTTCAGTGCTTTAAAGCTTTCCTCATCACACAAGAGCAAAACGGACTCGACGTCAATGCACAGCACACACTATGGTGCGAACTGTGAGTGCCGGCTGTGGGCAAGGTTTCCCAGCCAGTGAGCGACGTGCCGAAGTGGTTAATCTGATGGCCTTATGTGTGTCCTCAAAACTGAGCTGCCCACAGCTTTCTCCTACTTAGTCAATGGCAACTACCATACATTCTGGTTGTTCAAAGCCCTTGCAGTCATCCTCATCCCCCACATCTGATCCATGAAAAAATTCTACTGGGTCTGCCTTTAAAATATATACTGGATGTATTTCTCACTACCTCCATGACTGTCATTTGAGCCACAATTATTTCTCTTCTTAGTGGCTGCCATACCCCCTCAACGAGTCTCTCTGGTTCTATACTTGTCAACCAGCAGCCTCTTCTCACCGTAATAGCCTAAGTGTGCCTTTGAAAATGGCAGCCATGCGGTAGCACTCCTCCAATCTACACCCTCATAGCGCTTCCCATTTTCCTCAGGGAAAAAGAAAGAGTCCATAAAGATGCTTAAAGTACTACAAACCCCACCACCACCACTCTGACCTCGTCGTCTTTCACTCACTCAGCCGTCTCCAGAATGCCCTGACTTCCTTGTCGCTTTTCCTTTTCTTCTTCTTTCTTTTGCCTATTGCATTAGCTATTCCCTCCACCTGGAAAGTTCTTTCCTCAGATATACTCATTTGGATGACTCCAAAATCTCATTCAAGTATTTGCTTAAATTTCACTTTCTCTGTAAAGTCTGGCTAGCCCACTCTGTGCATATAGCACTTTTCATTTTCTTGCCTACTCTAGTGTTCTTATCATGTTGATTATTTGTTTTCTGTCTCCCCACTTGAATATGGGTGAGAAATTTTTTTGTCGGTTTCTTCACTTATTTATTCAAAATACTTATAAAGGCGCCCAACATGTAGTAGGCAACCAATCATTATCTATGTTCAATTGAATTTTAGTTTTAATAAAAAAAATCCAAGCAGAAGTCAATAGTTGTGTTCTTTTTCATGTAGTCATCTTTATAGCAGTCATTGAAATGAGAAACTATATATACATATATATATATAAAAACCCTTAAATTTCACAGAAAAACTTGTTATATATTTTTCCAGCAAAATTACATTTCTAAGGTAAGAATTTAGATATTTATTAAAATTTGCTTGTATTTCCTGTATACACAGTGGTTGGGTGTCAGAAAAAGGAGATCAGGAGAAAATTAAATTGTTGGAGAAGATTCGACTACAGAAAAAAATTTGTTGCAGGCATTTGAGATGCGATAATATATGGAAGATATTTTTATGATGCTGTTAAAAATAGGAGTTAGAGACTGAATTAGAAAAGTAATGACAAAATAAAATTTTGAAATCACTTCATCCATTATCTCCATAATTTTTCTTGACAAACCTCCAATTGCAGCAGTCTTCAGTGACTCACGGATTAGAAGTTATAACACTTTTCTTGTAAAAATTATGTCACAGCTATATAAATTATTAATTTTAAAGCTCTCTTCAAACTCTTTACATTATGATGGAGAGTACTATTTATCCCACAATTACTGAATGCAAAAAGAACAAGATCTCACTGGGGAATATTTTTTTTTTTCAACTTAGAATAGGATAATATTAAACTTAAATTCAGGAGTTATTTGATATTCTAAATGAAGAGTGAAGTTGATTGTTTCAAGGTGCTATCTCCCCATAGCTGAAATGGGGGCTATAACTGTATTCTAACAATTTTAATAAAAGTTCTTCTACTTGTATTTTTTAGTGGGAATTTTTTTCCCTTACCCTCCCAGTAAAATATGGGACTGCCATTCAACATTTGTTATCTCTTTGGAATACTGGTTAGACTAGCTGTAAACAGGACAACCCCATTTAACCACGTATAATTGAGACGCTATGCACTGTAAACTATGTTGGATACCAAGCTAGTTAGCAAGCATGTGGTTAGCCAAGTTGAATCATAGATGAAGATAATGTTTGGTAACCGCTTCCTCATTGTGGCATGAGGATGGTTGTTCTGGCTTTGACTCTTCATTTCTAATCTCTTAAAGGAAAAAAAAATGTTTACAGTCTGTGATTATAGTTTTAGTGTTACCCAAGTTGTGGCTTACATTTAAAATTTTAATCTCTTCTGGAGTACTGTTGGTTTATCTTTTTCAAGATTTGCCTTGAGAGCCCTGCATCTTAATGCCAATTAGATAGATTTCCTAAACCATAGTCTGAAGAGAAAGAAAAAAAAATTTTTAAACCGTTAACCATAATAAATAGGTTTTATAAAAGTTTTAAATTCCACTCTAGTTAATCAGTCTGAACAAGACATTTAGGCTGTAAATAGCATTTTAAAGTAAACAGACCTTTACACAAAGTGACAGATAGAATCGCATTTTCTGCTTCTGAGTGTGAGGAAATTAATGTACCAAAAAAGTGCCTACTATTTAAAGATGCTTTGCTTCAGACATAGTTAACAACTGAGATTTGCAGTGGGTAGACCACTGAAGTGTCTCATCGTTAAATTATGCACTGTACATTAGAAACAGATGTACTCCTGGAAGTCTTGCATGACAACATTGTTTTGCCATTTTCCAATTAAGACATTGCTAAAACCGAAAAGAGAGCTGAAGTAACAGGTCAAGTATCTTAACTTGGTCATGGAGAAGGACAATGGTAGTTTTGAGAAGAATGAGTGGTTTTCCTTGGTACTCTAATATAAATTTGGACTGCTAATCCTTCACCTTGTTTTTCTCCAATATCTAGGGAATTCACAAAATTATTTATTTCAAATATTACTCATTTTAAAGCATTTATATTTTAACAGGCTAATAGTATATACACTGCTTTGTATATTTAGTCACAAGAGAAGTTTTACAAAGCAAATTTTAAAAAAACAATGGAAAAAAGTTCTGCTTATTCTTCTAATCAATAGGAAAAAATGGCTATATAGCTCCCTGGAAATGATCTGTAGAAAACAATAGCTGAAGGAAAGTGAAATTGCAAGGAGGAATATTTATTGGGATGGTATGGGATAAAATAAGCCTATTAAAAAGGAGAAGGGTTAGTGCTGTGGGTATTATTGCTATTGTGCACATTAGACATGTGATACTGTTATTATAAATCCTATTTTATTAAACATAAAATTTTTTTGTTGTTACATTGCAAAAAATAAGGTTGAAAACAAAATTTTAATATACTAGGAATCTATTCTCTGTAACTTCCTTATAGGGAAAATTTATATTCTTATTACTTCAGCCAAACAAACATTTTACTTTTAATCAAAAGGGAAAGAAAAGCTTCAAATTGTCCTCATTTATGGTTGCCATTCAAACATGAATAAAGAAAAATCACTTTTTTCCAATTTTTAGAATTATGGGCCACATGTTCTTTTGCCAACCATCTGTTTATTTTCATATGAATTTCTTCACTAGAAATTTTATATTTCAAAAAATAAGTTCTAAAATTGGTTCTACACCCACAGTAGACTTCTTGGGTCTATATATGTGTGCTAGATATATACATTCCAAAGAGATAAACACTCAGAGACATCACTTTTCACTAAAAAAATTGATTATTTTCAAAATGCTCTCAGGTGACTGATTCTTTTTTAGCCACTATTCAATTGCAAATCTTTGAGAGAGAAGAGAGAAGAAATTCTTCATTCATTTCTCATTCCATAGAAACCCAGGTTGAAACATTCAAAGCCTAAGGAAATTAGTGCCAGGTCATATTTTGCTAACCTTAATTTTGAAGTAATGTCAAATGAAAAAATGTATCTACTCAGTTAGTTTATACTTGTCTAAATTTCTTTGGATGACTGCAATTTCATTAGTTAAAAATACTGTTATACATGAGTTGAGGTTTTATGGGGAGGGAAAACATGCATAATATTATGAAAGACAGACACATATTTAAAGCACTGCCATTTGTTTTACATGAATTAGAAAAAGATGACACAGCTATGTTTTGAAGTCATGTCTTCATGAATTATTTTATAAATAATATGGTTAGATAAAACCTCAAACTTTTTTTCCAATACATTTTTCCCTGTGATCTTTAAATTCGGCATTTATTAAGGGAAACTAGATCCTTAAATGTCAAAGTTATGTATACTTCATGCAACAAAAAGAGATTTATAGAGCTTTTTTTTTGTCCTACAAGTCTTTTGAATATTTATGTGTTTGTTAATCTGTTTGGAAAGTATTTCAAGTCCATATTTTTTGTAGAACCTGGAAATTGTGCTCTGCTAAGTGTAAACAATATAAGAGACTAAAATATCTTCTGGATTTGGATCAAATCTCTCAATCCATGAGATTGAGTAGCTTCTCACATTGACAAAATATGATCCCAACTTAGCTACCAAAGAAGAAAAATGGACCAATAAGTAGCTTTAGGATATTGGGCAGTGTTTTATATATGAATCAAATGTGATCTTTCTTCAAATTGCCCTTAGTATAGGAAGCACAGCCATGTTTGATTTCAAGCTTAATTGGTATTGATGCAATTATTGGCTGTTCACAGTAAAAACCTTACAGAAAGTTCATATATGATGAGCAATCTAATATTTGTGGTCTCAGTTGGTAAACTGTGCCAATTCCATGAAAATCATATTATCATAGTTAGATCTAGGTCAACCACATAGTGCTCCTTCTCTATCCATAATTACATAATTAGATTATTTTTATCTTAAAACATACTTTAAGAAACATTTTCTTCATGGTATATTATTAAAAAATCATGCCTTCTTAAGGTCTTTTTGTAAGCCAAGAAATCCACATGTTATACATTATAGAGAAAAGGTTTTCATGAGTAGATTTCTGTTAAGCTTTGAATCAAGGTCCAGGAATTGTATTACAGATTGCCAGTGATATTTAGAAAGTGAAAGGAATACAGTTGCAAAGCAAACTTTACTAAGGTAATTGATGAGAAATGATATTGAATGTTAGAAAAAATGTTGCTATTACTCTCAATGCCAAACCTGTCTCTCTCATGAATTAAAGAATTAGACATTTAGGAAAATATAAAAAACCTACAACTTCTATTAATACATAGCAACTCCATCTACTAGTGAGATGAGAGGAGGAGGCAGTCTTAACCTGTAATAAGTCTACTGTCCCTACATCTGGTAATAATACATATATCATCTTTCATTCTCATGTCTCTATTTTATATTCAAAGAGATAGTGCAAAGAGGTGAAAAAATAAACTAAGAATACGGGTTTGGTAGCTATGACTATGAAGCCCGGTGAATTGTATATATTTCTTGTGTCTCTATTTCTCTTTCATTAGAGAGACACCATCCTCTAGTGTTATCCATAACACTGGAAATGTCAATTTGCCTACCTAATGCCGTAACAATAGAAATGAGTAAAAATGATGTAGCTTGTGGTAAGGACAGAACATCTAGGAAAATAAAAAGATGTGATATGATAATTCTGCTTAACTAAACAGACATTAACAAATGGCAACTGGCAAATTGTTCTATTAGATTTATTTTATTTTCTGTGGACCTAGTATGTAAAAATTGAGCTTGAAAAAAGAAAGTTGTTCTTCACACTGAAGGACACAAAGAACCCTACATGGAAGAATGCTTATTTCAGGTTTTATCTGATCTACCTGGGGCTGAATTTCTTACCTATATTTTACCACAGATACTTTGTGCAGATATATAATGAATCTTTAAAATGAAAGGACAATTATTTTTCCTTCTACTCCTCCCAGTACCCAAACCCAGTGACAGCATAGCTGAGAGTGAGGTACTGAATCTGACCTTAGATCTGGCATGCAATGTTACAGCTCTTTGGATTTCCTCACAAAGCTCCTCCCTGTGGTGGAATTCCACTCTGAGGAGAGATCGGTTGGAATAAGTTTCAGTCCCCTTTATCATAAGTACAAAATGACTGATTCACCCTATATACTGACCTGATACTTGGAGTCACTGATACTATGTCTTTCTACCTTTAGTCAATTTTCTTTCACTAGCTTTATTGCTTCCCTTTGATGCTGAACTTTCAGCATGAACATTCAAGTCCTCAACAAAAGCATCCTGGGTAAACTGGACTTGGTTATAAGTCTGTTCACTCCAGGAAGTTTTGTGGGTTCATGATGTAAATTTACCCATCTCCATTCTAAGAACTTAGAGCCACATATCAATCATTAACAAAATTAGTTCTCATCACTGAACTAACAATATTGAAGAAGACATTGTGCCAATTTTAAGTAGTGTGCTAATGCAATAAACTCGATTTGGGATGTTGTGAACACTGATATGTGTAGCTATTAGATTGGGAAGGTGAGGTGTGCCGATCTAATGATGCTTCTCCTTAATAGTTTTTATATACTACTAGGTAATAAGTAGAAAAAAGAGATCCTGAAATATTCTGAATTTAATTATATATGTGTTTTCCAACTTGGAGTAATTATGAAATAAAAGTAATTATGAAATTCCACTCTAATTGTATAGTTTCTTATGTCTAATAACTGATAGAAAATGGGATAGTTTAGATGCTTTTTCTCTTATGTTTTTCCTCATAGCATTGAACAGTGAAGAATAACAAATAAGTAGTACCTTTGGTTTGCTTTGAAGGAAAACAAATAATAAGATTTTACATATCTACAAATTCTCTTAAAAATATATCCTCAAATGCATAATAAATAAATTTATATTTTAAAAGAAAACAAGGCAAGTATATTTCTAGTATTGTTCAGCGTGCAAGAAAAATAAGGAGAAATCTTCTAATTGCTGATTGGCAGCTTTACTCTGTAGCGAAGCTTCTACTGTGTATAGATCATAAAATAGATAAATATTGGGTAATCATTTTGATATTTTCATTACTAAAACAGACATTATTAATATTTCAACAATGAATATAGATGGTTCAGAATCAGGAATGATCTTTGTTGATTATCAGACAATTATTAGACAATCTAGTTTCCAAATAACATTTTCCCATTACCATTACCCTAGCTTAATGATTAAAGGCACAGGACAGGGGTGGAAACTCAAACAGAGCCAGGTAATCTCACAGGGTTAAGGAGACAGGCTAAAGCTCTGGAAGCTGTGGTGCTGAGAACTTGTGATGCAAAATATAAGAGGAGAGGGAGCTGCACAGTTGGAAAAGCTCAAAGAATTCCAGAAGAGTCAAAAACTGGTTTTGACTGAGTACTGATCTCTACAAATGTTGAACAAAATGCCTTGAAGTTGGAGAAAGAACAGTGGGAAAGACAGAGGATGAAAAATTTTGGAATTCACACATGGGGATGGAAATAACTTGTATTCCCAAGAACAGACCTAATAAATGGGGAATTGGGTACAATACTCAGAGAAATTAGGCCTTAGTAGTAAAAAGGAATTAGCTTTAAAATCAGGATTCCTCCAAACACATTAACAAAGGTTAAAAAGAAGACTTGAAATGTGCTTAACATTATTAATCACCAGGGAAACATAAATCAAAACTACTATGAGGTACCACCTCGCACCCATTAGGTTGGCTAGTATCAAAAAGTCAACAGATAACAAATGTTGTCAAGGATATGGAGAAGAGGGAACTCTTCTTCACTGTTGGAGGGAATGTAATTTAGTATAGCTATTATGGAAAACAATATGGAGTTTACTAAAGAAATTAAAAATATAACTACTATATGACTCATCAATCACATTTCTGGGCATATAACCAAAATAAATGAAATCAATGCCTTAAAAGATATCTGCACTACCATGTCCATTGCAACACTATTCACAATAGCCAAAATATGAAAACAACCCAAGTATCCATCAGGGAAAAAATAGATAAACAATGACACATATATATAATATAGTATTATTCAGCTCTAAAAATGGATAAATCTCACCATTTGACACAACTTAGATGGACCTGGAGGACATTATGCTAAGTGAAATAAGCCAGACAAAAAAAGAGAAATATTGCATGATATCACTTATATGTGGAATAAAAAAATTCAAATATACAGAGATAGAGAACCAGGTGGGGTAGGAAATGGAAGATGGAGGCCAGAGGATATATGGCATATATGTAGCATATATATGCTATGTATATGTATGCATATGTATGCATATATATGTAGGATGAAAAAGTCTAGAGATATAAATTATAACATGAGGACAATAGGCAATAATATTTTCCTGTATATGGAATTCATGCTAAATGAGATTTTAGGTATTCTTTTCATAAAAACAAAAACAAAAAATATATAACTATGTGAGATGATGGGTATGTTAATTTATTTTGCTATAACCTTTTTACAATCTGCATGTATCCCATAACATCATGTTGTATATCTCAAATATACACAATGAAATTTATTTTAAAAATAAATTTAATTAATTAATAAAAAGAACTAAATTTGCCCAATAAAAACAAAAAAGAAAAAGAAGACTTGAAAGGACCAATATCATGTACACTGAACTTAATTGCCAGATCAAAGTACAAGGATCTCAGAAAAATATAAACTTTTATTATGAGAAAAATAATTCAACAGAAACTCATGCAGAAATAAGTAACAGAAAGGATTAGCATATAAAGTACTGAAAAAAACTATGATTACTTCCAGTTTTCAGTCTAACATGCAGAAAGCTTGGAAGTTATCACTTTATCCTTATACTTCCTAAAAGAAAAACAATGAACAAATTAGAAATCAACAATCTTTTTAGATTGATCAGAGAACTGAGGTCATGGGATAAAAAACAGGGCAACTCAAAACCTGGAGAGACAGTTATATACTAAAAATCAACTGATCAACACGTATGTGCACATATAGTAGTAACATTCATTGGGTCTTGGGCAGGTTGGATGGAGAGGAGGGGATGGGTAGATTCACACCTAATAGGTGTGGTAGGCACCATCTGTGTGATGGACATGCTTGAAGCTTTGTCTCAGGTGGGGCAAAAGCAATATATGTGGCCGGGCGTGGTGGCTCACGCCTGTAATCCTAGCTCTCTGGGAGGCCGAGGCGGGCGGATTGCTCGAGGTCAGGAGTTCGAAACCAGCCTGAGCAAGAGCGAGACCCTGTCTCTACTATAAATAGAGAGAAATTAATTGGCCAACTAATATATATAGAAAAAATTAGCCGGGCATGGTGGCGCATGCCTGTAGTCCCAGCTACTCGGGAGGCTGAGGCAGCAGGATTGCTTGAGCCCAGGAGTTTGAGGTTGCTGTGAGCTAGGCTGACGCCACGGCACTCACTCTAGCCTGGGCAACAAAGCGAGACTCTGTCTCAAAAAAAAAAAAAAAAAAAAAAAAAAAGCAATATATGTAACCTAAACATTTGTATCCCCGTAATGTGCTGAAATAAAAATATAAAGAAAAGAAAAGAAAAAAATTCAATAAAACAAACAAACAAACAAAAAGAATCAGCTTCTAAAGCCAAGGATATAGGCTCACTCAATGACTAAGACCTAATCATAAAATCAGAATTATAATTTCCCTAGCCCCATACTTTGGTGACAAATCAACAAGTCTCCTGCATAATAGCAGTGGATTACAGTTAAAAGGAATACAAGGCTCTCATTCTGTTGTAAGGACTCCCCATTGAGATCCAAAGGCAAGATGAAAGACAAAAATAAGGATACCAAAGACTATTCTAGCCTCTAACCTCTATATCTACAGCAAACAACAAATCCAGTCTAACCTTTAACCAGATAAGCATAAAACCACACACTAAAGGCCCTATTTATACAGTTCATTTTACTCAGTACTTCATGTATGGCTTTCAACAAAAAATTATAAGGCATACTAAAAACCAAAAACATAGTTTGGAGACACAACAAAAGCATCAGAAGCAGGCCCAGATATGGCAGAAACAATGGAATTATCAAAGAATTTAAAACAACTATAATTAATATGCTAAAAAATCTAATGGAAAAATGACCAACATAAAAGACATGGATAATATAAGCAGAGAAATGGACATTCTAAGAAAGAATAAGAAGAAAATATTAGAAATAAAAACACTGTAATAGAAGTGAAGAATACCTTTGATAAGATGGACAAGATATGAAGAGGAAAGTTTTAGTGAGCATGAGCATATGTCAATAGAAACTTCAAAAACTGAAATGAAAAGAAAAAAAGTGAAAAGGATGGAGCAGAATATCAAAGAACTATGGGACAACTACATAAGGGGTAACATGTACATGTTGTAAATACCAAAACAAGAAGGAATATAGGCTATAATAGGAGAAATATTTGAAGTAATAATTAATGAGATTTTTTTTAAAAAATAGTGACAAATAGGAAATCACAGATCCAGAAATCCCAAAGAACACAAACTACCCAAATTTTTTTATCCTAGTATACCAGGATAAATATCAAAAAATTTATACATAGTGTATCATATTGAACCTGTAGAAAATTAAAGAAAAAGTCCTGAGGATCCAAAGGAGGGAAAAATCCTACCTACAGAGGAGCAAGGATAAAAATTAGATTGAACTTCTCTTCAGAAACAATCAATATAGGTGCATGATGATTTATAGCTAGGCCAAATTGAAATGTGACATAAGTGTAAAGCACCTACTGGATTTCAAAGACAGTATGATTAAAATATTATTAAATATCTTATTAATATATTAATATTTTCTCCATTACCACATGTTTCAATGTTATTTTAGATATATTTGGATAAATAAAATAATGTATTGAAGTAATATTTCACTCAATTTTTTGCATCTCTACTGAAATTTTTAAAAATTACATGTGACTTATATTTGTGGTTCACATTTTTATTGGATAGCACTGTTCCAAACACTCTAATAAAAGTATAGATTGGATAGAAACCAAGACATACATATATATATATATATATATATATATATATATATATAGTCTAAAGGAAACCCACTTTTAAGCATAAAGACATAAGTTAAAAATTAAAGAATGGAAAAAGTTATACTGTAAAAATGCTACTCAAAAGAAACCTGGAGTGGTCATATTAAATCAGACTAGGTAGATTCCAGAATAAGAAAAAATTCCAGGGATAAAGAGAGATATTTTATAATAACAAAGAGGTCAACTCATCAAAAATCTATAAGAATTCTAACTGCAGTCAATAAGAGAGATTCAAAATACATGAACAAAAATTAATGGCAGACTGGCATCTTAATATACACTAAAGAAGCTAAATTAGTTTATTCAGGCTGAAGGGAAATGGTAGTAGATAATAAATTGTATCCTCAGGAAGAGATGAAGAGCATTGAAAATGGTAAGTATCCAGATAGATAAAAAACACTATTGCTCTTTTCTAATTATATATAATTTTGTTTTAAGCAAAAATTATAATTTGTATAATTGGATTTATAACTTACGTGAATGTAATACATATAAAAACAGCGTAAGTGATGGGGCCTTGGTAAATGGGCATTTAGAGTTGCACTGCTTCTGTAACTTATGTGCAGTCTGCAATATTAACTCCACATTGTATGTAAAAGCTAAGTATGTGCACTGTAATCCTTAGAGTAAGAAGAAATGCAAAAAGCTAATGAGCTAATAGATAAAATAAAATTTAATTTTAAAAATATTTAAATAATCCAGAAAAGTGAAGAAAGGAGGAAAAGAGGAACAAAAACAATAAAGGGGACAAATGGAAAACATACAATGGCAGATCTAAATTAAATCATATAAATAATTACATTAGTGATTAAGAAACTAAACACCCAATTTAAAAACTCTGGCCAAACAGACAGAAGCAAAACCCACCATGTGCTATCTGTTAGAGATGTACTTTAAGTAAACATACATAGAAAAATGTGGATATTCTAAAACAAAGAAGCATGGCCCAACTCTATGTTGTTAGTAAGAGATGTACTTTAAACTTAAAGGCACAAGTGAATTCAAAGTAAATGAAGATGGGAAATATATACCATGCAAATAGTAACCAAAAGAAGGTTGGAATGGCTATATTAATAAAAGATAAACTTCAAGACAAAATATTACTAAAGATAGAGTTTTCAAAATAATAAAAGTCTTTTCAGTAAGAAGACATAATCATAATTGTGTATGTGTTTAAAAATAGAACTTCAAAATAAGTGAAGCAAAAATTGAAAAAATTAAAGAAACACATGATTACAAAATTAAAATAGATTTTAATAGAGAAATATTTGCTTCTTTCAGAAACAATAGAGAAACTAATTTTTCTAAAGATCAGTAAAGATATAGTTGATCTGAACAACACTATCAACCACCTTGTCCTAACATTGACAGAACGTTACATCCGACACCTAACAAAAACATTGTTTTGCAAATGTACATGATACATTCACCAAGATAGAGCATGTTCTGTGCCATAAAATAAGTCTCAATAAATTTAAAAGATTAAACTCATATCAGAAAACTATATCAAATGTTCAACTTCTTTTAAACTAAGATAACATCTCTTTCCCTTGCTGTGTTGTATAAGCACATAAAATTAAATTGGAAACCAATAACAACTAGATGTCTAAGAAAACCCCCAACCACTACGACATTAAACGAAGCCCTCCAAATAATCCACGGGTCAGAGAAGAAATAACAAGAAATATCAGGACACATTTTGATATTGCCTTCCTTTTTCGTTTTCCAGTTCCCATCTACTAGGCACGCTGTCATCGTAGGTCCTTTGAACACTGCCTACAACACTCTTCCAGCGGACATAACTACAGCTTTGCTTCCTTCCTACCTTTTGGGCTTTGCTCAACTCTCACTTCAGTAAAACTTTCCCCAGAAGTTCTATTTAAAATTGAATTTCCAACATTTCCTACGTCCCTTGACAGCTTTATTTTACTCCTTAGCACTTGTCACTATCTAAATACTATATATTGTTTTTGTTTGACTTTTCGTTTGGCTTATCCATCTAAACATTTTAGGGTAAGGGGACTTACCTGTTTCCTTCTCTGATGTGTCCTTTCACTCCTAGTAGACATTTAAGGAATGAGTAAATATAGACATATACAGTGTACACACCAATATATTGAAAGAATATTTTGGGGTGCTGGGAGCATAAGCAATATAAAATTTATCTTTCCCACCTACTTATTTACATTTTCTAATTCTTCTATAATGGACATGAATCTCTTGTGTAATTGTTTAAAAATAAAAATCTTGTCCAGAAACACCTAGAATATGAATTACATAAATTTCCAGGAAACTTCTTAAGACATGATGTCATCATTTTGATCCCAACAAAACCTTTTTCTACTAATTATAATACATATGTAAAGACTAGAAATATAAGAATCTATAATTTGTTAATCAGTGGTATACAAATATTTTATTTTTGTTAGCATTTATACCAACAACTTCATTTGCTTTAAAAATGAATTTACCTTATAATGTCTAAGTGAGTGTGACCATTAGTTTGTCTTCAACTTTCTTTTGTTCAAGCCACCGTATTATTGGGTAGTTGAAAGTAACTGAAGAGTACTCACATCATTATAATGTTCTTGTTACACAACAACTTTGTTAACTTTTTGACTTGTATTTTTGTATTATTTGGGATCATCAATGTCCCTGCATATCTATTCAGAACCTCAAAATTTAATCCCCAAAGCAACTCAGCTTCAAAGAGGTTGAAGTGTAAAATAATTATAAGCATTTGAAGATATGCATATAAAAATTAAAATTAATCCTAAAATTTTTTTTCTCAATTCTCTGCGTTGAATATCAGAAGATAAGACAATACCTTTTTTATATAGAATTTCAAGAATTTGATTTACTCTCATTTATTTTGAACTCTTTGTAAAAAGCTGTTTTATATTTTATCTTTGAAAGCAAACATTTAGAATAATGGCAAAATGATTAACAAATAGTGACAGTTTATTGTCTATTTATAAACTAAGTCAATACCACATTTGCTTCACCATTTTATTAAGCCAATGGCAAAAAAAAAAAGACAAAAATCAAAATGGCTAAACTGACAGTATTCTTTGAAAATGAAAATTACCAAAAAGTTCCTCAAATTCAAAATCTTCCACGCATAGAAATATAACTGCTTTGTCTTCTCATCTAGCTAGAGTGTTTGCTTCTCACTGCTTAGGTTTGTGATTTATCTGATTGTTACTATGCACCATGAGCATTTTACATGAAAAAAAAGTTGGAAAAATTGGTTCTTGGTTGATATTCTATGGCATTTTGGAGACAAAAAGTGATAAAATGTATTTTTTAAAAACATCATTAATCCATAACATCAAAGATTGGCATACTGGGGTAGCAATCTGTGTTGGTAATTAGGCCCAACACTTCCATAGTTTTTTGTAATTGGATTTCTGTTTCCTTTTACGTACAGGATTGACATGAACATAACCTGTTTCTTCCTCCACAAGCCACTTCTCCTCCTTTTGCCCCTTGAGAACTGGGATTCCTGGTTGGAGGGATTTTAGAGTTGTCCTGTTGCCAGTCCAAAATCTGGCATTATTTCTGTCAGTCATTTTAGCTGGATTCCACCCAAACATGCTAGTGGACTGAAGTAAATTAATTGCGTTGTCTATTTCAATAAAAGAGCCACCACAGCCAAGCCAACATAAACAGGCTGTAACAGTAATAGCCAATTTAAAGGTTCATTAACAAATACCGGTGGTAGCACTGTAATTCTCAATCTCTCGTCACTCACATGTTAAACAACAGGCATTGAAGACACCAGAAAAGACACTACATGACATTAAACAAACTGAAGTGGATCAGATTATTTCCTTAACACAATGAACATCCAAATATGAATTAAATTCTAGCTCCCTTGCATATTTTCAGGCTTAAGTGTGCCCCCGTCATGATGGCAACATATGGGTTTTCTTTCTTTTTTGTCAATTTCATTTTCCCTTTTGTCTTTTCTGGTCAACATTCTCCTTTCTGAAGATTTTCTCCTTCTCCTTTCATTGAATATTTTTCCTTAATTGTTTAAGATTTTTGGTACAAAAATGGATTTGGAGCCTCAGCTCTTATTTCACTTGTTCATAGAGAAACAGCTGAGAGATGTAGAATAAACAAAAAATGACAAGAATAGTCTAGAATTGGGACATTGTTTCTGCTCTTCCTCCTAAGCAGAAAAGAAGCTGTAGCTCCTTTGATTGCCATCTTAGTAGCCTAGTTGTAACTTGTGAATAAAAAAAAATAAAAGTTAAAATAACAATTTGGGAAAGGTTATTCACAAAACTTTATTAAGTGAATGATTAATATTAATCTACAAAGACTTTTAACCACTTGGGTGGTAAAACTAATAATATCCTAAAAAGGTGAGCAAAGTTTATAAAAACATATAGGTGAAGAAATGCAAATTACCTACAAGCATAGGAGCAAATATTCACCCTCATTCATATCTTCATTTGTAATGTTTTTTAAAGAACTTTTTTTCACTCATCCTTTTAGAAATGAATTTTGAATGACAATACTTTGTGCCTTTGAGGGTAGAATGAAACAGAGGAATAGTCAGGGTAGATGGTGCCCAGGGTCAACGAAATGTGTTTATGTGTTCTCTCTTTCAACACTCTGCTTCAGGGAGCTAGACTTTGCGAATGCTATTCCTGCAATGAGATGATCACGTTTATAAACAATTGTTTGAAGCATAGATAGGTATAATATTTTGGAAATCCTTTGGCAGTGTACTGTGATAGAAAATAAAAACACGTTCGAAACAACTCTTGTACTCTGTAGTGAGGAAATAATCAGATGTATCATAAAAACTTTACTAGTATGTTAATAGCATAATAATGTATATATAGTGGCAAAATATTAGATACAATTTATTATACCCCAAAAAGCATGGCAATTTTCATGATGGGATATCCTGCAATCACTAAAAGCATATTTTTAGAGATTATTTATTAACATGGGAAAATGGATACATTGAGTACTAGTTGTTAAAAGCAAGAAGTAAAGCTAGGCATAAGCATAAGTTTATTGAACATGATATATAACATTATAATACACATTTCTATAATTATACAATAAATATACGTTCACATATTTGTTGTTATGTATTCATATTTAATGCATTTAAAGAAAGTAACAAATCTCCAAAAGTAATGATCTCCATCTGAGTGATTATTTTACAGATAATTTTTACTTGCTCCTTTAAAAAGTTAATTACTCCTATCCATTTTCCAAGGATTCTAAAAAGATACATTTTATAATCTAACAATATTAATAACAATTTTAAAAATCAGGATTCTAAATAAGACTATATGAACTGATTTCACTCTATACTTTATCTTTTGACAATTTCATGAAGCTTCCCTTGATAACCTCTCTCATATTCAGGAGCTCTTTGAGATCAAAATGGGACAATCAGTATGAATCCATTTCTTAGAAGTGCAAATTGATAACCTCCAATAATAGTATTAATAGTAATTTAATCAAGGTGCATAGTTGCTCTGGGGCAAAATTGGGAAATGAAGCATATTTTGAGATTGGTAATGTTGTATACATTCTAGCAGCCCACAGAGTCATTCCATATTTGTATTTCCAGTAAAATACAATGACAGAAGTGCACAGTCATACATTAATTTTCCTTCATACATTAACCAATCAAGAAAGTGCTAATGAGAAAACGGTGCCAACTATAGGTACCTCACAGAAACAAGAATGAGACTGCCAGGACCTCCTTTTGGAAGCTCTATAGCCCAGTTATGTTTTTCCTAATGTATTGCAAGCAAGCCCCCCCACACACCAAAAAATAATAATAATAATAATAAAGAAAGAAAGAAACAGAAAGAAATGGAGAAAACAAGTGATATCGGGCCTAGCCCACAAAACAGAAGTTTATTCTATTGGGGGAAAAACTATGTCAAACAAATTTTATTGGTTAAAAGTTCCATTTAGTTAAACACAAAATGGTATGAGAACTGCTTGGAAACTCATTCAGGAGTTTTTGTTTGTTTGTTTGTTGCTGGCTTCATGAGTATTCTTCAGAAAGACTAAGTACATTTGGAGCCCTGTACAGCTTTACTTTCTCCAAAACCCTCTACCCGCTTCCACCACTAAAATGCCAGAAGTGACTGGGGCTGAAGTGTTTGTAGCACACCTGGGCCAGAGGTATCCCCCAGGGAAGGATCCGGCCTGCTTAAAAACAGGATTGTTGAAAAATTCAGGCTCCTAGTAGCTCTGTCACAAACACTGACTTTTCCTTGTTTCTCCCCTACTTCCATCACCCCGGGAAACACATTTTAAAAAAATCAATTGTGTCGAACTATAATTTACATAAAATAAATGCTCCCATTCTAAGTACACAGTTTGATGAGTTTTGACAGCTGTAATCACCCACATGAATAAAATTGATTAATTAATTAAATTGACTTTTCAAATAATAAATCAACCTAGCAATCTTGTTAGAAATTCTACTTGCTCTTGGTTTATTATCCACTCTATGTATTGCTAGATTCAACTTGTTATGGTGTTTTAAGGATTTTTGAGGCTGTATTTATGAGGAATATCAATCTGTAGTTTTGTTACTTATAATGTCTTTGTCTTGGTTTGGAATCAGGGTAATACTGGACCCATAAAATCAGACAGGAAGAGTTTCTTTAACTTCTGTATTTCTTAATGAATTTGTGCAAAATTGATAATATCACAAATGTTCCTCAACTTATGGTGTGGTCACATTCTAATAAACTCACCCTAAATTGAAAATATCATAAGTTGGAAATGCATTTAACCTACCAAATATCATAGCTTAGCCTAACCTACCTTAAATGATCTCAGATCACTTACATTAGCTAATGGGGGGCAAAATTATCTAACACAAACCCTATTTTATAATAAAGAGAATATCTCATGTAATTTATGGAGTACTGTATTGAAAGTGAAAAGCAGAATGGTTCTGTTGGTACTCACCATTAACATACACAGATGAAATCAGAAATCACAAGTCAAACCATTATAAGTCAGGAACTATCTGTACCTTCTTTAAGGTTTATAGAGTTAGCCAAAGAAATCATGCAGCTGGAATCATCTCTGTGGAAAGATTTTTAAATAAAAAGTCAATTCCCTTAATAAGTATAGGTTATTATCTTTTCTATTCCTTTTTGAGTTAGTTTTGATAATTAGAGTTTTACAAAGAATATGGCATGTCATCTGGTTTGAAAAATGTATTGGCCTAAAGTTTTCAGAATTATATTAATATCTTTAGATTCTATAGTTATATTCTCTATGTTATTTATATTTTGTTTGATAAATCCAGTGGGACATATTTCAATTTTTTTGTGTTTTGTTTTGTTCCTAAGAATGAACTTGTGGTTCCATAAATTATCCCTACTTTTGGCTGTTTACTTTTTACACTGTTAACTTTATCATTTTCTTTCTTTTATTTAATTTGGATTTACTTTCCTCTCCATTTCCTTAGCTTCTTAAGAAAGAACTTTAAGGTCATCGATTTTAGACTTTTCTTTTCAACATATTAAGTCTAAAAATTTACCTTTAAGAAATGCTTTAGCTGCATCCCATGTTTCATTATGTTTTTAAATTTTATTTCAATTTAAACTACTTTTTAATTTTCCTTATAATTTCTTTAACCAATGGCTTATTTTGTTTAATCTTCAAATTTTGGGGTGTTATTTCACATATCTTATTAATTTCCATCTGTGGTCCATGATATAATCCATGTTCTCTATTGCATTTAGCTGATATATCTCCATGAAGTGAGAATTCCTCAGTCTTTCCCAAATACTTTTGAAGAATAATGGAATTTATTTGTAGAATGTCCCTCCTCAATTTCAGTTTGTCTGATGTTTTCTCGTGATTAGACTTGAGTTATAGATTTTGGGTAAGAATATCACAGAAGTGATGTTATGCTCAACTCAGTGCATCATATAAGAAGTTATATGACGTTGATTTATCTTACAACTAGTGATGCTAACTTTGATCACCTGGTTATAGTGCATCTCTACTATATAGTTATCATTTTATTATTTTCTTGTGAGGAGATACCTTGACAGTAGGTAAATATCTTGTTTCTCAACAGACCTTCAGCACTAATTTCAGCAACCTCAAAAGTTTTTCCTTGCAATAATTATTACTGTGGCATTTACAAAATGGTGATTTTTATACTTTCTTTGTGTCTACTACATTTAATCAATAAAATTTTACTGCAAGGAAGAGCTGCTCTTTCTTCTCCTTTGGTTTATTTAGACGATTATTTGTTTACATCACTATGGACTCATGGATATTTATCTTCTTCTGCAGATTATTATCTATCATCATCATTAATTATTTTATTGTTCAAATTTTCCCAAATTTGGCTATGGGAGATCCTTCTAGTTGAGTTTTGTGTCCCTTCCACACTTTTCCATTATTTTGTGAGTATTTCTTTTCTTTCTGGCACAGGAAAATATCCCAAGCCTATCTTATATTTTTCTTTCCCAACCCTGATGTCAAACATTTCTCCAAGGAGCCTTGGTTCCTTTAATTGGAGAATGTGGTTACTGGGGTATTGTTGTTTCTAGGCCCTTTTGCTGGAGGAGCTAGGAAATATATGTCTGTTTACTCACACATTCATACACATCTATATTTATTTCTACAATTATCCATCTGTATATATACTGAAAAACAATGATTTCATACAATACTTCTGATTCCAGTCCAACACTGCAGGATATATTATAGCCTTTCCTTTTCCCTTATTTGTAACTCCATGCTCTGACAGCAGAAAACCTGGCTCTCATTATCCACAGTATATTTACATTTTGCTCAATCCTAGCATACATATAAAGTAATTTCATGTTTGCAAACTCATACCCTTGTGAAAACACATTTATAACTATAATATAATATTTGTGCATAGTTCTTTTTGTCTTTAGCCTTACAGATACAGTCAAATATTGTTGGGTTTTTCTTGAGTTACTTTGGTTAGCTCTTGTATGCTCCAATTCTATCAGTTCAGTGTGGTTGTAATTATCATTTGTAATAGTTAAATTCATTTGTTACACTTTGCATTCCATTTTACATTCCCTCACATCCTACTTGATTTTAATTATTTATTTGTTTGGGCATAGGTGGAACATTATCACAGCTCTAAGAGAGCTCCAAAAAATGTTCAGCAAAGTATCAGTCTTCCCTCTTCTCTGCTATCATGTTGCCATTACTCCATACTTTCTATCCTATTCCCACCCACTCTTTGTAGGTAAACAAGCTCATTAGTTTTTTGACAGTTTTTCCTATTTTCCTTTTGCACAAAAGGTCATGACTGCATATTTTCTTAAATGCTATTCTTTCTTATGTGAAGCATGTATACTATAGACACCCTTGTGTTTTGCTCTTGCATTTATCCCTCAGTACTTTATTAGATTCACTTTTAAAATAGTTAAACGTAATTTTATGATCTCTAATAACATTCTTATTTTCTTGTTTCAATATCCTTCTCATTTCTGATTTTGTTTCTATTGTTTCATTTACTCTGGATTGTGCTTCACATTTTCCCGCTTCTTGGCATGTCTACTATTTTTTTTTTTTATGCTGGAATTATGAGTGGCTGCATTGTTGTTGTTTTCCTTTAAAAAATGCTGTACTTTCTTCTGGAAGGCAGTTTAAGTTACTTTCGATCAGTTTGATCTCTTTAAGGACTCTCTTCAAGCTTTGTTATGTTTGGCCTACAGTATGCTTCATTCCTGGTGTACTTTAGCTCAACTACTAAGGCACGACCCCATGAGCTGTCACCAGGGACTCTCAGTGGCCAGGTCACATGTCTTTCCACTTTGTGTCAAGTCTGGGAATTGTTCAGATTGCAAGTTTCAAATTATTCTCTGCCAGCCCCGTGGATTTGAACTCTATACATGCACTGATTAGTTCTCAGCAAAAATACAAAGGCTACTCCAAGCATAATTCTGGAGCTTTTCTCTTCATACCCCGCCCTTCCTAGAAGTATGCTGTGTAGACTTTGCCTCCTCAATCTCTGGTTTCCATCTCTTCAAATAAGAAAGCCTCTGAGGCTCTACTTGAGCTCTTTTTTCTGTACCTATGATTCAGAAATTGCAACTAAGCAGAAAACTGGGGAAACCTTGTTTGTTTCCTTTCTGTAAAGGTTCATTGTTTTGTTCTGTCCATTGTCCAATGCCTCAAACCAATTGGCATGTATATTTAGTTCAGTCGTCTAGTTGTTTACTTCAGAAAAGTAAGATTGGTTCTTACTGTTTTATCAGACTTGAGGGCAGCAGTTTGGCCATTCTTAGTTTTTGATATTGGACTATAAGCAGCACCCATGGGCCAGTATGCTACCTTTGTGCAGCATTGGAACAGTTGACCATTCTTTAAGTCACCATCCGCAAATTATGGCACTAAATTATACGCCAATCTATGATGACTCTGAGGTAAATAGGCCCCTGGAACTATGCAAAGTACAACTGACATGAGCATAAACTTCAACTCTTGAAGAATTCTAAAAACATAGTGAAAAATTATTGCTGCCATATCTGCTTCAGAATAAAACAGGACAATGACATACTTTTTCATTAGAGCTTATAATGACTTAAGGGGATTATTAAAATAGACTAGAATCATGTTGACCACCAAAGGAAATGGAAACATAATTCAAAAAGTATGACAAGCTGCTAAATATATACATTGGAAAGAAGGTTGTGGAAAACCAGTAAAATGGTTGCGTGCTCAACACTAAACCAAGCATGTGACACGATGAGGAAATTTGGAATCCTCAGGATGTATATAATTACATATTATTTGTGTACACATATATTATGCATATTTACAGTATATATCTACAGAATCATAGACAATAGCTTCTCTTTAGATCTTTTTTATCTGGTAAAAATCCATGTAATTAAGCAGCAGGAAGACTATCTTAACTGGAAAAACAAGTCAAAACATACACATGAAGGCATGGAGGACCTGTTCTCTTGATACTCTTTGGGATGGTTATAGGTTAGATATGGAACTGAGACCTTTTTTAAGACCGAACAGCATAGTTAAATAATCCTCTGTCCTTAGTAACTTCTGGATTTACTTCTTAGGCACTTACAGTGTAGAAGTTCTACAAGTTCATCCAAAAGTTATTGACCACCTAACAGGCATCATGATATATAGTGTAAGTTTTGTGGTGGCGCAGGAAGTGTAATGAGGCCGAATAGAGGCCAATAAATGTAGCGTTTATTGAAAGCACTCCCGGGCGAGGTTCAAGGGTTCCGGAACAGGGGCCCCAGAAGTGGCACTGCCCAGGACTGCGAGTTAGCTTTTACAGGGGGCTAGCTATTGTTGTTGTCTGTGTCCAGGGGTCAGGGCAGGATGTTTTGCAGCCGGTGTGTCTTCCTGCTTTGCCTTGGTGGGAGGTCCAGGCCGAAATGTTCCCTTGGTAACAGGATGCAGTTAGGGCAGCTGTCGTGCAAGGTCTGCAGGCTTCGCAATGCTGTGAGGATGGGGAAGAGGGGAGGGGGACCCAGCCACAAGCTTTACATATAGTACTATGACAAATAAAATAAATAAGACATGATCATTATATTTGGGCATTTTATAGTATGGCAAGGGGAATAGACACAAGAAAATAATTTCAATAGAATTGGTACTTCACCAACAAGAGATACATACAAAAGATAAAACTTTAAGGGGAATTAGTTGTACAGAGTCATTCTCCCAAATCATTATAATCTAGAGATCTCCCTCACTATATACAGACCTCCATTCAACCACATACACACAATTATATACACTTGAACTCACACAGTTATTTAGAGCACAGATGTCTTTGAGTCTTGTGAATTAATGAACCAAAACTTGCATTAAAGTTTTTGCTTCAAATTAAATATCCTTTGTCATCAAGTGTAGCTATCCATTTTGATCTGACAAGTATAATTTAACTTTAGTTAACTACCATGTTCCATGGGACACTATCACGTGCATAAGGCTTTGTTTGGTAAGACTAATGTAGCAACATTTGCACATTTAGGTGAGAGTTTCCCACCATGTGCTACTGTTCCATATTGGCAGTGAAACTCAGTGAATTTGCTACTGTTCCCAATAAGAGTTAGCAGACTGAATGCAAAGTTAAAAGAGGATTTATTGACATCTCAATGGAACACTGGAACCTAAGGGCTGAAGCAATGGCTTCTCAAAAAGTGGTAGAAGATTTTGCATGTGATCACATTATCACTGATAGAAAAGGAGCAATGTTTCCAAATGAATCCATGGCTGCTATGAGCACCCCACACTAATGACATACTTCTTCTTTTTGTGCCATTGCAGAAAAAATGTGACAGCTCATTGCATTATGAAATAGGAGAGCAGATCTTGCAGTGCAATAAAAATGGAAAAGTCTTAGAACTATAATTTACTGAAAGGACAATTTGCCCTCCATAGTAGTTTATTGTTGCTGCTGCAACAAATTACTGTAATCTCAGTGGCTTAAAATGACAACGATGTATTATTGTATGGTTCTGAAGTTCACAAGTCTGAAATGGGCGTTATGGAACTAAAATCAATGTGTTAGCAGGGCTCCATTTCTTTGGAGGCTCTAGGGGACAGTCTAGAAGCCTTTTCCAGCTCTGGAGGTTGCCTGCATTCCTTGGCCCATGGCCTCCTTCCAACTTCTAAGCCAGAAATCACATCATTCTGACTTTTTCTGCTGTCATCACATCTCCTTCTCTGACTCTCTTTCTCATGCCTCCCCCTTTCATTCATAAGTATTCTTGTGATTGCCCACCTGGACAATATTCCCGTCTCAGTTACATGTACAAAATTTCTTTTCCCATGTAAAGCAACATTAAAATAGTTTTAAAAGTGTTAAGGATATAGTGACATGCTCCAGTGTCCTGATTGGGAGAAATATGTGCCTCTATATTAGATGCTAATAAAATGAATATCCACCAAAGATTTCTCCAATAAGTGGAAAGCAAAGTATAATTCCTGGATCCTGTGACTATGTTACCTGACGTGGAAAAGAGGATCTTGCAGAATCTTGCAGATTGTGCAGATTATGTTAAGGACCTTGATATAGGGAATGTATTCTGGATTATTCAGACAGGCCCAATATAATCACAAGGGTCCTTTGATGCAAAAGAATGATGCGCAGGAAAATGAGAAGGAAACAGAATTGGAAGAGGGTTAAACTGATGTGATATAAAATGGATTCAACTTGTTGTTGCTTCATTTGAAGATAGAGGAGGGGGGGACCATGAGCCAAGGAATGTGGGAAGCCTCTAGGACCAGGAAACAGCAAGGAAACAAATTATTCCCTAGAGCTTCCAGGTGGAGCCCAGCCCAGCTGACACCTTGATTTTATTCCCAGCACCATTTTGACTTCTGACCTCCAGACCCATAATATCAAAAATGTATATTATTTGAACTTAATATGTTTGTGGTGATGTGCTACATCAGCAATAGAAAACTAATACACATGAACAAGAATATAGCAGAACTATTAGTATTTAGTTCAAATATTGGGAGCTCGTAAAATCATCTGGTGTTGAAAGTGAATTACAGAACTATCCATTTGTTCCAAGAGAAAAAAGAACTCTAAAACTTACTGGCTTTAAATTCTTTTTTAGTTTTCAGAGAATTAGGAGACTCACACAAGCCAAGTTTTAAAACTTACTTAAATTTAGAAAGTTAAGAATTTCTAACAGTATGAAAATATTTTGAAATTTAAACTCATTTGTTTCCTACAAATGTGATTCACTGCTCAGAAGACATTCATGTTACCAAATCTTCACATGCAATTTTGCAAACTTTGCATTTTCCAGTTTTTAAATAAATTGAAGTTGATCAATAGTCTTTGACTATAGACCGTTAGTGTATATATTTTCAAAAATTATTCAGCCTGGAAAGTTTATTTTTTACGCCTGTCTCTTTAAATTTTGTTGACTTCAAAAGCATACTTGCAGATTTGTGAAAATGGAAATTACAAAAAGTACTCTTCTCTCTGGATCATTTGTTGATTTGCATATATGTGTTTTTACTTATCTCGTTATGAGAGGATAGGTCTTTTCTTTGAAAGCTTTGTTCACTCATTATAGAGAAGAAATATAAAGAATTGCCAGGAGATGTGATTCTAAGCATAGTACTATAGTTTTAAGTACATCATGGATAAAAATATAAGGTATCCTTTCAAAGGAATAGAGAGTATTATAGTGGTCTGAATTTCATTTTACCCTTTGGTTTATAAGAAATATTTTGCTTTCAAGTCCTTATCATCATAATATCTGATTTTAAAACCCACCTATGGAATATGAGGAAGGGACAATATGTGCATACTATATGAATAGACAAACAAGAAGTTATGATAAATCTTTATTCCATTGAAGGCTCTCTAGGTGTCTTCAAAGTCAAACAGAATGCTAACTTTATGTTTTCATTTATTCCTTTATTCTTCTTATGCTTTAAAGTTGTTCAGACACTTAGATGGCCATTGGCATAGGAAAGATAATAATGTTAAATAATTGCATAGCTTAGGGGATTAATCATGAGGCAATTAAGGTCTTTTTTCATTCATAGTTGGTTCATTACAGGCTCAGGTGACTCCTGCCCTGCAGTCTTTCTTATCTGCACATATTTCAAAGTGCATAACCATACCTGGATTCACTAGTTGTTGTGAGACAGTAACTTATGTCATTCACTCGGTCTGTCATCATAATGACTGAGAATTGAAAAGGAAAGAGATTGACTCTTCATTTCACAAATTTAGTTTCTGTGCAAGAGTGTGGGAATTGTATCTACTTGCACTATACTATGCATTTCATGAATAAAACAAAACCAACAATTTCAGTTTTTCCAGTCAAAAGTTCAGTTCTTTTCATTAGGATTATGGTTACCTTACAAAGACTTTAATGTATTTATGGAGGAGCAGTAGGCTATCTAGGGTGAAGAAAGGAAAAACATGGTGTATTGACTCCAGTATTGTTTAAAGGTTATTTATCCCTACTGAGTTTGTAATTAGGAAAGATTCTAAAACCCTTATTATAATCATTTACACTGATAAATTTTCAAAATTATATCACAAAATACATATTTTTGGTATTTCAGTCTTGCCATCAGAAAAAATGAAAGTCTCAGATGATGTGGTCCACCATAAAAATATTAAAGGTTGGCCAATCAGACAGAAAATATTGATAGTCATGAGTCATGATATAAAACATGGTCTATGCCATAAAATTGTTTTTTTTTTATTTAAATAAGCTGACAAAATTTCTAGTCCAAGAACAATTAATTGCTATATTGCAAGAAACTACAATAGGTATACTGGGAATTCATGGGTGATATCCCAGTGGGCTGGCATAATGTTGTCTCAGCTGAGTCTTGATGGATTTAGATGTGAAATAAAAATGAATATGGCATGAATAATGATAGAGGCATGATAACATTTGAATAACATAAGACAATGTTAGAAGGGGATGAGGGAATAAAGTCTTGACATTGATATTAGAGGCAGTCAAGGTTTACTATGGATTAAAAGGGCTATTAATGCTTATTGAAAATAGATTATTAAGGAGAAGAATTGCATGATCTTTTGATGACACATCATGATACTATCACTGTGGCTACTGAGACTGAGAGACAGGTTTTTTATGAAAGTTCAAAGATGACTCTGGGTGTGCAATTTCAGAAACACAAAAAAAGTGCATCAGCGAGCTTATGGTCATAAATTTCCTATTATGTGATTCCATACCTTGTTGAAACTAGCTGAGAGTTAGAAAGCTAAGTTTCTTCTCTCAATTCAAATACTTTACATCTAAAGCCACAATTGGCACAGACTCATTATATTGGAGGAGGGGTGAGTTTTGCCAATGAGATAGCTTTTATGAATGGGGAAAGGAGCTATGTATTTCAAATATACTATGTGTCAGGCTTTGTGACAGGCATTTGGCATACAATACCTCATTTAATCCACATTGAAAAATTGAGTAAGTAGTTCTATCTCACATCTCATACGTCAGGGACCAGTTAGGGAAACAGAAACCACACTAGGTAATTCAACAGAGAGAATTTAGTAGAGGCTATTGGTACACAGGTGTTGGTTTGCTGAATGAAATAAAAAGGAAGATGGAAGTAATCAAGGAAGTAGTTACCATTCCTAAGGCTGGAGAAATAAAGAAAGTGATTAAAAGTATCAGAAGGTAGAAGTTCAAATGATGGGTGCTGAGGAATTGAGACTTAGTCTTCTAAGGAAGACTGAGGAGGAGCCACTGCCTGCCTGCTATGAAACCTTGAGGGACCATGGCCTTGTTCTGTGAGTGCCAATAGGAGCTAAAAACTGGGACTAACTGTTGCTGCTGGGGGAAGAGTCACTGCTGCGAAGAATCAATGAGAATTGCAAGCAAAGGGGAAGAAGGAAGGCCTCCTCCCCTCTCCCCTTCTTCTAAATAACCTAACAAGAAGCCAGCTGGCACTGAACAAATGCAGTTGGTAGAGTCCCAGCTCCAGTTCTACAAAACAGAATACAGAGGGCTGAATTAGGGGCCAAGGGCCAGAGCATCCCCCAACCAGCACAATTATTTTACTCATAAAATGTGTGACACTTAGAACAATTTAACAGCACCCTAGGGTCATACAATCAATACATGGCACAGTCAGAATTGAGACTCCAGGTTGGCTCACCCAGCCCATACTTGCCATGTTTCCTTCACTTACAACAGCTGGCCTTGTTGCTGTGGGAGTGGTGGGAATGCCTCATTAAATGCTATTGTCGCAGGGCTCCTGGACCTGGTCCCAGGCCCCCATAGGGGCATCGAGCAGCATCAGCCTACACAAGGTACCAGCATGGGCCACGTACTTACATTCAGGTACCTTACAGACTCCTGGCAGGTAATGGGTGCCACTGGGATTTCCAAAGGCTTTTGTGGCTCTGCTTGGATAGAGGACAGTTTCGCCTGGGCTCTGAGCCTGAATCAGAGACAGACATTTGCTCACCTCCTCTGGGATTCATCTCCCACATCTGGCATGGGACTCATTCATAAAACACTTCATGTTTCATATAAAGTGGTCCTAAATACCACAAATAAAAATGATTGTTTGAGAATGATGTCTTACTTCTAAGGAAGTATTCTAGCCAAATTACACGTCTAACACTAGACGAATAGGCTGACGTATTTTTATTCTGTTTGTGTGAATCCCCAAGCCCAGCTAAAAGAGTGTGCATTTTGTCGATGGTTTTAAAAGTACAAGAGCAGGCGAATTTTACTTAAGTTGCTTTTTTTTGTATGAAACACAACTTCAGACAACTTGAAACACCCTCATTGGAGAAATGTTAATGAGAGGCCTTGGTCTCTAAGAATCATTCTTAAAAATTTCCCACTGTCAAGAATTCTTTTCTTTCTAAGTGCTGTTCTCAAATAGAAAATGGAAAATTCATAGTATCTGAAAGGTTAGATTACTTCTTCTATCACCCTTATTATGGTAACTCTAAGGGAAATAGCAAGTGGTTTAACAATTGCCCATTTATAAATGTGAATGTTCAAAAGAAAACACAGAGTTAGATTTCAAGTCACAGGGAAAATTTTCATAAGCAATAACATTAGTCAAAATGTGTTTGCCCTCACAGTTGGTGGAAACGTGTGTGGTAGAATATTTGAGACAAGAACATGTATTCAAGCCATATACATTGCACATTTTCAGTCAAAAGAAAAAACAGCTATAAATCAGGTTGAATATTTACAGTTTTAATGTCGCTAGAAAGTAATTTCTCAGAAGTTATCCCAGCGGCTGCTGTACAGAATTTTTGTTAAATTTTTTGTTGTTGTTAGAGTCAATACCTTGATTTGTTTCAAGGAATAATATTTACTCCAGGAAAATGCTTCTTCTCGTCATTTTTCCAAAACCTCTAAGTACCAAAAGCCCTTTTAGAAGTTGTTTTCTTTTGGGATTCTCGCTGAGCCACCTACTCATTGGAGGAAAACTACTTCCACACCAAAAACAAATAAAGTCAATTAAGAAACACTGCGGCTGCATGACTGGTCTCAACGTCTAGAAGCTTGTGGTTAGTCTAGTAGAGCCACTGGCTTGTGCAGAAGCCTGAATAAAGATAGCTTTCTTTACAACGCATCGTTGGTCTTACTGGTCTTATGGTCCAAATGCCCATCCTTAAAATTCCATAAACTGCCTGGATCCCTACAAACTTTTCTTTTTAACTACCCAAGGAGTGTCATATAGATTTGTTAATTAGTATTTGCAGTGTACTTCAAGATTCCACCAGAAGATGGATTCTGGTTACAAAATACAGAAAGTAAGGGTGTTTGCATAAGAAATTTATAAAACTGTTTCATTTCAAGTTGTTTTCTTTGATTTTTTTCCTCTCTCTCTCTCTTTTTTTTTTATTTTGTTTTTTGTTGTCGTGCAGGTTTTTTGTTTTAGTTATGGACAAGTTTCCTCTGTCTGTACATGCATTTTTAAACTATCACTCCCACTTTTATAATGTTACCCAATTAGTTTATAGTTATTCTGTGTGGCTTGTAATTGGACCTCATGTCGTGTTATGAAAATAAGTTCAAAATTAATTTTCTGATTCCAGCGACATAGCCCAGATTGCATCTAGGTCAATTGCTTGATGAGATGTGTGGAATGAAGAGTTTTTTCTCTGGATCATGAAAACTTAAGAAAACAGATGTTGTTTTTTAAAACATGAAAAAAAGATAAAGGAAATAATTAAGCTGATGTCCTTCATAGAAAAATATTCTATCTTAAAACAAGATTTGTGATCTCAATATACTAATTACCAGGGTCTGAAATAAATATGGGCCGGTTTGGGTCTTTGTATGGCTAGAATAAAAATTAGGAAAAAAAAATAGTATTTACATGTATACATACAGAGCAAGTGCTTGTATAAGTGTATACTCTCATGCACATACTAGTAAACAGACACATGCAAACACATAATCATCCCCATTAGTTAATTATCATTATAAAATAAGTGCACCTCAGTTATTGGACGAGTTGACGTAGTCTAGCCTCTTGTAATGCCAGCATTTCAATCTGCATAGGTATGGCAAGAAACAGCTTCACACCTACTCATGAGTGTGCGCACGTGTGCACACACATCCCCCCCCCACCTCTGAGTTCATAGTTACCTTTTGATCAGAGGTTTTGCAAAATATCTAAAGGTCTAAAAGAAACCATGAAGTCTGAGAAACATTTGTAGGTTCTGACAAGCTTCCAAGCTTCCTGGTGGGGAATACTTTGTGTTCTTTTCCATCCTGCTAGAAGAGAGTGGTGGTTTATGGACAAGCTCCTAGGCAATTAGAATTCCATAATTCAAATTAATAACCTCATAAAACACTGCAGATTATGTACTTGGTTTTTTTAACCTATAACCAAAGTATTATTCTGAAAGCAATTTTGAAATTACTTGGAATTCATCCCAGGCTTGCTAAAAATAATTTTAAAAATGTTAAAGACGTTTGAAATAAAAAAAGATTTCATATAATGAAGAGGGTTTTTTTTTAAATTTACAATTAGATTTTCAGATTAATAGGACATGGAAAATATTTGCTTTCACTGGTTTTGCTTTACAGGGAAATGGATTTTAAGGTTATGTTTTTCTCATGTTGACCTTTTCTAAGTAGGAGAGGAGAAATGGCAGGAGGAGATGGGAACACAACTTCATTTTCTCATGTTCCTGTTGTGCTTCATCACATTGTCTAGTGAAACGAATGAATAAATTAGGTTTTCGGTTTCATGTGCAGGATTATGTGTTTTATACATTTCCCTACTTTTAATTTAGTAGGGCTGTCCTTTCCATTAGAAGATGGGTCTCATTAAAAGAAATGTTATTATGGAACTGTGTGCATTAGGTTTAATTTTCACTCAATTTAAAAAGAATACTTGGGAGAGCAGTGCACTGAAGCACACGAAAATGATTAGCTGGGGTTCCTTTTAAAGAGAGGAGCCAAATGTGTGAGAAGTAGTGCCTCTGGGCAAATAAAACAATCAAATAGTCGGAAATGAGGTTGCAGGCTTTGCATAAATGACAGTACTGCTCTATTTTCAGACCTCCTGCCTTTCTTTAATGGCCATTCCTCTTTTTCTTGAGGTAACGGACAGAGAAGGGCCAGGGGTAGAGCAAGGAGGAGGCTCTGGTCCAACTAGGACAAGACCCCTGAAGAGATGCCTTTAAGGCTTTCTCACAGTCTCTCACCAGGAAAAAAGTCAAGTCAGCTACTGAAGCGAGGGCTCTCCTTCCAGTCCCGGGCCAGGCCTTTACCTAGCCCAAAGCTACTTAGACTCCAGTGAACATCAGAAGCACCTAGAGGGCTTGTTGGAACACAGATTCCTGGCCCCACCCCCAGAGTTTACGACAGAGCAGGTCTGGAAGCGGTACCCAAGAATTTGCTTTTTTAGCAAGTTCCCAAGTGATGCTGATGCTGCCAATCCTGAGACCCACTTTGAGAGCCTCTGACCCAGAATGGGCAGGAAGGACCAAATGACTCCAAACAGACTAAAGGTATCTCTATATACAAATAGGAATAAAGTAGGGTTTTCTCATAAATTAGTTGAATTCATGATCGTATCAGAAAACTGCAATTATAAACATTCGGCTGATTCTGAGTTGCAGGAAAAGTATCCATATAGAGTTCAATCTCTTTCTTTTCTCTGAATGCCTCACTCAAGAAAGTTCTGTAGAGGGTAAAGGTGTTTTTATCCTCAGTTGGCAAACTGATGGTGAGGATTATTATTAGTAGGAGAGCCATATAGAGATGTTAATTGTCTGGAAATCTTACTAATTGAATTGATATTATTGGGATTTTTTTATCATGCAGAAAACATAAACTAAGTCTGGAAACTTAAAAATAGATTCTGCATTTGAGTCGTGAGAGTGCTCTCAGATCTAAATGAAAGGTGGAGAAGGAATAGGCATTCAAACAGTCTGGGCTCTTGGTGGCAGGCAAAAACTCTTTGGGTGAATGAGTTCCAATGTGGTTGGTGTTGTTTCTTCTTCTTCTTCTTTTTTTATTTGGTTGTTTTTTTTTGTTTTTTTTTTTTTTCTTTTACTTTGGTTAAGATGCATATTTCAGACAGAGAACATCCAGTTAGCTTAGTTTGGTTGAAGTGCCCATCTTTTCAGTAGGGAGGCCAGAACCCTTTGATTCATAATTTCACTGAACTGTATGTGCTAGGGGGAAAAAAAAATCTTCAGCAAAAAGTAGAGTGTTTTTATAAAAAGAAGGGGGAATAGGCCCCTGGGCAGCCACGTGTATGCCACATCATTTGTGAGCCTTCTGTGGGGGGCGGGGGGGGGCAGCTATTTTCCAAAGGCCAACTCTAAGTGCTATCGTAAAACCACAAAGTTGGAAGACAGTGGAAAATAACCTCACCAGAGACTTTCTTTTAGAAAGGTTAATGACTAAAGCAGTATTTCCCAACCTAGTCCCTCCAAAGTAGAAATGGGAACCCGTAAGAAATTTTCAGTATTTTTGAAACCCAACCGAAATCATGCATTTGTTTTTAGAATTGAAATGTCAAGTTTCTTGACATGGGTATAAATACACATATCTATATGCATCACAAAAAAATACTTTTTTTTTCTCATTATGTTGAGAAACTCTGATACATAGTGATAGCCATCTTAATTGGAAATCTGGTAAACAAAGTAATTAGATTTTTAAGCATATGATTTGGTGAGTTAAAATTTTGAAAATGTGGGATGTGTGCTTGTGGGTTGGGGGTGGGGCAGGACTAATGTGAGAGGTCTTTGGTGACCAATGGTTACCATCACTGGTTAAGTCATCTGTTATGGGCTGAATTACGTCTTCCCCAAATTTATACGTTAAAATTCTAACCCCCAGGTCCTCGGAATGTGACTATATTAGAGCTGGTATTGCCTTTAAAGAGTAGATTAAGTTAAAATGAGGCCATCAGGGTGGGCCCTACTCGAATTGACTGGTGTCCTTATAAGAAGAAGAAATTTGGATACACAGGGAGACACCTGAGACACATGCACAGAAGAAAGGCCAGGTGAGCACACGGTGAGAAGACCCACATTGGCAAGCCACAGAGAGAGGCCTCAGGAGAAACCAAACCTACTGACACCTTGATCTTAGACGTCCAGCCTCCAGAGCTGTGAGAAAATACATTTCTGTTGGGTAAGCCACCCAGTCTGTGGTATGATAGCCCAAGCTGGCTAATACAACATCTAAGGAAGATGATTGACTACTGTCTTGATTATCGGAGACAAAGTTCCTATAATCTATCTTTGGAGATCTTTACAAAGCTTTATCAAAAAGTTTTCCTTTTTATTGACAAAAATGTCTCTAAATTTATTTAAATGAACTCCCTCCTTGGAGTCTTCCATGAACATTACAATCAGCTAATAGCCAAATCCCTGTACATTCATTGAAGTGCTTGAAGTTGACAACTATTCTCCTTTTGTCTAGACTTAACAGCCCTCATACTTTTTATTTGTCCTCATAGGACATATTTTATATTACCCTGATCATTTGTTTTGCTCTTTTTTGGGTTTTCTCAAGTCCCCCCAAGATAGAACCCCGGATAGTCTGCTTCATTGATGATCCATTAAATAGCCCTGACTGCCCATGTGTCACGTGGCACAAAAGATTTAAAAGCCCTTTCACTGTTGACTATCCTTGCTTCTGCTGATGCTAAATTTTCCTCAGACTGTCATCTCAGTAGGTACCTCTTCGTGGTAATTACTAATTGAGTGTTCATTATAGTCTTCATATTTTAGTTCCTGCTTCTGTCTCAGGCTCTTTTATAGTTTGAGGGGCTCGTTGAACCCTATTTCTATTTTAATAATCTCAGACTTCCCCTAGAATCTTCAATTTCTCAATCTTGTCTCAGTTTGGAGCACTTGTAACTCTGCAATGAACACACTTCTTCTATCTGCATTGACATCTGTGGGCCCCTCGGTGCTGTGTGATTCCCTCTCCTCTAAGCTTGATATTCACAAACACACTGGCCTATGAAGGGTCTTCCCAGTGTAGGGAAGAGGAGTGATAAATTTCCTGCTTTGAAACCTCTTATCTGTATTATTACATGTCAAAGTTCTTTTCAATTGGCATTTTTTTGTTGTTGTTTTGAGACAAGGTCTTGCTCTGTTGCCCAGGCTGGAGTACAATGAATGTCATTACAGCTCACTGCAACCTCAAACTCCTGGGCTCAAGCAATTCTCTCACCTCAGCCTCCCTACCAGCAAGGCTACAGGTATGTACTACCACACCTGCTAACTTTCTAAATGTTGTGTGAGTACGGGGTTTCACTATATTGCCCAGGCTGGTCTTGAACTCCTGGCCTCAAGCAATCCCTTTGATTTGACCTCTCAAAGTGCTGGGATTACAGGCATGAATCACCATGCTACCTTTTATTGATTGCTTAATCTGTGTTAGTCACTGGACTAAGCACTTTGCACACATGATCTAAATTAATTTCAAAAAAAAAATCCCATGGGAGTGATTGCATTATTCTCATCTGAGATATGAAGAAATAGATGCACAGACAGGTTATGTAACCTGGCCAAATTAATTCATTGAATTCATTCAGTAATCATTGAACTATGCTTTCTTCCCAAATTGTATCCAACATTTAAGCTGTAAGCAAAAGTAGGCTACATCCACAGTGTTGTTCTTTTATTCATTAACTTTTGACTTCCAACTTTCATTTAAAACGAATATTGATTTTTCTAAACATCAACATCTCATCTGAAAAGCACTGTTCACAGGGAAGACTGACTGACAGTATGCTGGTCACTCCCGTGGCTAGGTTAGTGGAAAACATGGAAAACACACATTTTACAGATGGTTAAATAACGCCAAACTTCTCAAGTTTTTTCTGCCAAGTAGTCCTAAAATAAAAGAGAAATATGTCCTGGGTGTTCTGGATGATTCCCCAAAGATAATAGCTCTCATATTTTATCTTAATGATTCTTTCAAATTCTGCATTCTACTCAATAATATATTTGTGCTTGCTTTAGTATAAATTATTTGTATGTTTAAATGTCATTGCTTATACCTAGAGAAATTGTTTTATGTATTTCTTGGTTGTTGGATAAGATACAATTGCCACTGAGTTTATGAATTTCTAAAATGAAATGGACTAAAATGAGGAAGGTCCCATGACTGAGAAAATCATCTTGGTGTTACCATCAATAGATTCGAGAATACGCATATGGATATATATGTGAAGCCAGATCACAGTTTTCTTCTTTTACTGATTTATAAATTATATTGTAATAATCACTGAATAAAAATGCCAACAATGCTGTCAAGGAGACAGTTCAAGATAGCATATAGACAAGATAGCGTTTTTGTCAGAAATTTTGTGAACTGTGTGTATGTTTGAATCATATGATAGGGCAGAAAGTCCTCTGCTCTACTGGGCATTCTATTTTACTATTGCTGGCATGTACTCATCAAAGGGCTCTTTTCAGAGAGGAAGGATGAATGATGATGTTATTCTTATCTTTAACAAAGACATCGTAAACATCATTACTTTTAATTGAACTAAAATGCTCAAATACCTCATCGTCCCCACAAGCGATTCTCCCATTTCATCTCTCAACATCCATTTTAATTGCAATGATCTTGTCATACACAATAACAACCTTGAGAGTTTCTTCTTGCAATTATTGATTGAGATTATTTAGCCTTGAAAACGCATCTGCTGGATAAGCCAATTTGGTTAAACATCCTTTATCATTCAGCACAAAAAAGAATTAATTCTTCTTATCCAAAGCCTGACCTTTTGCTGGATGTCTTAATTCCCCTTCTCTGTGAAAATAATCACTGAAGCCAGAGTTACAATGCTATGGTATTCTTGCTGTACATCTGGGTTGCAATTTTCCAGATTAAGCTAGAGTTCATCTGTGCAGTGAGTTTTCAAAGTCACTTCCTATTCTTAAAAAAAAAAAAAAAAAAAAGTTATTCAAATCACTGGATTTTTTTTTTTTTTTTTTAAGTAAAAGTTTCCATTCTTACCACTCCATTGAACACACTGAGGAAATCAGGAGGCATATTGTTTGAGGTGAGTATTCTGGGTAAATGATGCAGTGGCTGCTGGGTCATTCAGAATGAGCAATGTCCTTGATGCAGGTTACCACTCCCAAAGTTTGATATGGGCACCTTTTTTCAGCTTGGCTGCCTCTTTTTGATCCAAAATAGATTTAGCCATGCCTATAGCATGGCTCTATCAAATATTCTCCCATTACATGAGCTTCATCTTTTAAAGTATTTTTGAAAATGACCTTGAAGTTAACTTTGAAAGATATTTTATTTGCCTATTTGTATTTTTATTGAATTGCTTCTAGCAAGGTCTTCTATTTTTTTTTTATTTGAAAAAATTTCTAGTAATTTTTCTTCAAACTATGCTAATTGGGTTTTAAATGTTTCTGCAAAAGTGATGGTATCAGACTATTTTTCCTCAAGGTTTTCCAGAAAGTGTTTCTCAGGTTTTAGGTTTGTTTATTCCTCCATAGTAAAATCCCATATTTTAAATAGAGATCAAAATATATTTTATTTTGCTTATGCTTACTGTTTAGAAGGTAATGTTTTAATTGTATTAGATGTCATATTTGTAAATTTCTGGATCATAATTTCTGAGGCAACTCTCAATCTCTTCAGATTTTTCTAATTTTATTTTTTAAATTTTGTACATATTCATAGGTTCCAAAGTTTCTGATTATATCTTTTTGTTTTAGGCCCATATTTCATATACTAATATCAAAATAATTAAAAAACAAACCAAGGATATGATTATAATAATAAAAATTAAAATTGGGGGGTATTTTATGATACTGTGGTATTCACTGTGGTGGATATTATAGATAAATTTAATTGTGTTCATATAAAGCTATTCAGATTACAGATTAAAATATTTATCTTTGTGCTTTTTATTTCCCACTTGACTATTACCTTTCCTAGTTAGTGAGAGGCAGCCACATTGCCCTAAAGACAATCAAGGGGGTTTTGTTTGTTTGTTTGTTTTATTTAATAAAGGCAGTTAAAAGACCTCTTGGTATTCAGTTTTTTTCACATCCAGACAGGACTTGGACCATCAAAAGGTGAGATCAGAGAGAAGCAAATGTTCAAGCCATGTCAATGGAATTAGGAAGAGACAGATTCCAAGAATTCTCTCTACTTCTGAAAGCCATATGGCCTGGGGGTGATTGGGCTAGAGTCGGAGGGAAGAGAAGTCAAACATGGGATAGGGACAGCCCACAAGGAACCATGTGAACAGATTTGGTGGCAGCATCATGAGGCTTGCCATTGTTCATTTCCAGGAAGCTGTCCATGTGGTCCACCAATTCCTGTGGATCATCCAAGGCCCTTTGAGGTTGTCTCAACCCTGTGGGATGTGCCCTTTTCATCCACAGCTAATGAATCAGCAGAGGGTACTCTTTACCTGCTCTGAAACTGCCAAGTGTTGAGCTCTGATCAATTTGCCCTTGTACACACATCTTCAGCACCTTCCATTTTTAGCAGCTCAGGTAATTTATAAGGCCCCTAAAACTAGAGAGTAAGTCTTTAACAACCTGAAACAGAGATGAATATAAAAGGGAAAGTGCATGGGAGGAACTTTTAAGCTTGTGAAATTCATCCTCAGTACATAAAACATTTTACTGAATGTAGTTGTGTCAGGAAGAACCAATGATTGTGTGTGTGTATTCAAAACAAAAAGCTAAACAATGGTCTATTGGTTGACACACCAATCTATAAAATAAAAGGAATCTCCAGATGAGCTGCCAATGAGAATTATTTTCAATTTTCCATGTTGTAACTTATTTGGACAGAAAAGAATTATCCCTGAGGGCCAATGACATTAGTGAAGTCTAGTCTTCTCACAGCAGCATTTCCTGTTTGTGATGTAAATAGCACGTTGGGTTTCCAATTATCACAAAATACAGAATTTCTTATTCAGCACACTAAAACATTTTATTCTTTGGGATTTCATAAAAAAGCAAAAGGTTAGCTGATATGGAATTCATATTCTGCCTATTCTTGTGTATTTATGCAACCAATCTCTTAAAGACATTAACAACACAACAAGGATACCAAAAAAGACTCTGCCTCAGTTTTGCAGTAAAAGTAATGTTGTGGGTAGATTCACCATGCTTCTTCTATGGGTTGGGTACATATGCTAACAGGAGACAGGCAGATTCCAATTTAAGAATGACCATTCAGTTTTATGTCATCAGTACAATTTTTGGATGATACCTAAAGATCAAAGTGCAGCTATTTTTATGAGTTTCCTCAGTAAAAATAAAAATTTTTGAGAGATCATTTATCAAGTTAAGGTCTGAAAATATTTAAATTAATCTCATCAGAAAATCAGTCTTACTGGGGCAGGACTAATGACTGAGGATGAAAAAATGAATGGATCATATGATTTTCTAGTCCTTAAGTTGTAAAGTCATTTTCTTGTTTCATAACCATAGGTATCCATTGCTTATTTGATTTATGTAGTTCCCTACATATATTAATTCTACTCATATTTTACTATCCCATTAAAATGCCATCTCCACCAGAGAGGTTTCCAGGATTCCTTGGCTGAAAGTAATTATTTCCTCCTCTACTTCTTTATAGAACATTGTTTTATACTTTTTACATGGCATGTAATTTTCTAATTCAAATTGTACTTATTTATGTGTATGGCTGATTAATGTTTTACCAGAGTGAAAGGGCCTTGTGGACATGGACAATCAATGTGTTACCAACTTTTTATCCTCCAGACACAAGGAACAGGAATCATTTTCTATAAAGGGTCTGATTGTAAATATTTTTGGTTTTGGAGGCTACATGTGGTCTCTGTCCCTAAACTCCATTTTTTTTTTTTTACAACCATTAAAAAATATGAAAAGCATTCTCAGCTTGGAAGTTGTACAGAAACAAATTGTGAACCAGATTTGGTCCACAGACTATAGCTTTCCAACTCCTGTTTCACAGTATTTAGTAGTGCATTTAATAGAAAAAAAACCCAAATGTTTGTAAAGGAAATGAGCAATAATAATAAATAATAACTATTAAATAATATATTAGAGTATTCAACAATATTCCTATTCTATTCAGCATGTGTAAAAGTAATAAAATATTTGTATTTCCATTAAACAAATCTACCAGGTCATCTTTCCCCCAGAAGCTGTTTAATCAAAAGACAAATAGAACTGATATTTTTTCTACTACTCGATTTTAGTCAGCTGTTATTTTCCCAGGATGTGTGGGATGGTGAATATTCAAAAAGCTATTACATACTCAATGTGCATAAGATTCACACACAGAAACACAATAAAAAATATGAAATAGAGTTTTGTAAGGGAACAAGACTTAAAGTCTGTGAGTTTTTAAGTTGTGAATCCATCACCAAATATTTGTTGAGTCATTTCTCCCAAGGAAGGGAAGTACTAGGAGTGCTTCTGCTTGTGGTGTAGAAAGTCCCAGGAGTCAGCCATTCCTACTCTAACAGTGATAGGGGCCAGATAATTTTTAGATTTAAAAAATCATAACTGCTTTCGAATCCATCAGAGGCCTGAGATCATGACACAATGAAGGAAACTAAATTCCAAAGAGGGAGAAGAGCTTCTGAGGAGAAATGGGAAACATGACCTGCTTCACTTTTGGAAGAACAGAGGAGGAGGCAGTGGCTGCCTTAGAGGCAAGTGAGAAGAAATCAGCTAAAATATTCATGAATTTTTAAAGGCCAGATGTGGGCTGATACATTCATTTCAAACACCTGGAAGCCCCAGACACACTTTCATACCAAAGCTCTGATTCAAGGGCCTCCACTGAGTGTTCTCAGGAAATACTGGTGGTAGAGCTGGAGCTTGCTCAGAACCTCAGTGGCTCAGGCATAAAGAAAGTGGGCGCCTGAAGTGGGTAGAGGTATCTTCCCAGGGTCTTCATCTCAGAAGGTGAAAGATGTATGCCTCTGGGCGAAGGGCAGAAAACCCCAACATCCCCAGGGCTATTGTGGGAGGAGTAGAAATAAAACACCTCTTCCTTTTGGGGAGCCCTGTTTCTTGCCCTCAGAAATCAAAGGAAGACTGACTGCTTCCAATAAAAGCTTACTGCTTCCAGAGGAGGAGCAAGAAGATCTCTTGGGCCAATAATACTGCAGGCAGTACAAAGCAGATTTCTTCTGATGCTAAAGGAAGGAATGACAACTCTTTCTTTCCCTTGATCCTCCAGAGATAAAAGGTAGAATTTTCATGCCTTGGGGAACCAATGAGCAAAATATTGAGAAAGCTCCACTCTCAAATGCCCAGACTCCAGAACCTGCTTAATATTAAAAGCAGAAGAAAACAGAGAACCTCCATTGCTCCACTGGGAGCCTATAATTGAATAATAAGCAATGAAAGAGTCTACTCAGGAGTCTACTCAGAAAGTAAGAGAAGGGGTTGGCAAATGACAGCCTGTTTTTGCAATGCTTGCAAACTAAGATATGGTGTTTACAGTCTTAAGGATGGAAAACTAAAAACAAAGAAGAACAGGAGACATATGTAGCCTATAAAGCCAAATTATTTAGTATTTTACAGAATAAGTTTGCTGACCTTTGGATAAAAATACCGTCAGAGACTCCTCTGTCGCACAATTGTGCAAAAACATCAGAAAATGAGGGTGGAGCAGGAAGACTGTGAAAAATCCTGCAGCATAACCAGCCTCCAAGCCAGTAAGTAGTATAATGTGAGGCAACCCCTGAAGGAATTTGAAGAACACAGTGTACCAAGGTTAATAGTAATGGCACAAAACCCATGCCTGGCTCATCTAGTTCAACTACTAACTAGATTGTGATCCATCCATTGTCAGTTCACAATGGATCATACACCAAATTGTAAAAACTGAAACACACTTCATGGCAATATTTCTTAAATAGACTACATGAAGCATAAACATGAAAAAAACTGAGAAATTAGAATTCATCAAATTTAGAAGTATTGCCTTTAAGGCAGTCCACAGACTATGAGAAAATATTTGCTAAAACATATCTTATAAAGGATTTCTATGCAAAATATATAAAGAACTCTTGTAACGATAATAAGAAGCTCAATAAAATAAAATGGACAAAAAGTTTGAGCTGCTATTTCACCACACAAGGTATATTGATGGTTAAGTATATAAAAGTATGTGTAACATCTTTAGTCATTAAGGAAATGAAAATTTAAACCACAGTGATATGCCACTACATACATACTCCAATGGAAAAAAAAAGACAGGCCCACGTACTGGTGTGAATGTGGAATCATTAAAACTCTTATACATATTTTATGTGTATGCAAAAAAAATGGTACACTTTGGAAAACATTTGCCGATTTCGTATAAATTTAAACATACATTTAATATATGACTCAGCAGTCCCACTCTTAGATGATTATCTCAAAGAAACAAAACATATGCCCACAAAACATACACACAAATACACAAATGTTTATAGCAGCTTTGTTTATAATACCCCAAAACTGGAAACACGCAGATGCCCATTAACTACTAGTCAGCAATGAAAAGGAAAATATTACTGAAATGTGCAATAAGAATGAATCTCAATAGCATTGTGCTGAGTAAAAGAACCCAAGCAAAAAATTACTACATACTGTATAATAAAAACTGAGCATTTTTTTCATGTGTTTATTGGCCATTTGTATATCTTCAATGACAAAATTTTTATTCACATTCTTTTTCCATTTATAAATTGGGTTACATTTTTTTCTTAGGGAGATATAGACATTTTTTATATATTCAAGTTCTTTATCAGATGTATAATTTACAAGTATTTTCTTCCATTCTATGGATTGTCATTGTATTTTATTGATGGTGTTCTTTGAAGTACAGAAGTTATTAATTTGACAAAGTGCAATTTATCTATATTTTTTCTTTTGATGCTTGTACTTTTTTGTGTCCTAAGAAACAGCCCAGGTCACAGAAACATACTTCTATATTTTTTTCCTACGAATTTTATAGTTTTAGCTCTCATATCTAAGTGTTTGATCCATTTGATCAAACTTTTGTATATGTTCTGATGTAAGGGCCAGATTTCATTTTTTTTTTTTTTTTTTTGCACGTGGAAATCCACTTTTCCCAGCACGTTTTGTTGAAAAGACTGTTCTTTCTCCATTGAATGATATTGGCACCCTTATTGAAAATCAGTTGGCTGTAAATGTATAGGTTTGTTTCAGGATTCCCAATTCTTCTCTATTCATCTATATGTCCATCCTTAGGACAGTTTCACACTGTCTTGATTGCAGTAGCTTTGCAATAAGTTTTGAAACTGGGAAAAAGTGTAGTTCTTCCATATTTGTTCATCTTTTTCAAGGTTGTTTGGTGAATATGGGTCCCTTGAATTTCCATAGGAATTTTAGGATCAGTTTGTCGATTTCTATAAAGACATTTCTGTAAAGAAACCAGCTGAAGTTTGATCGAGATTTCCCTGAAAATGTAGATTGCCTGGGAATAATACTGTCTTAAAAATATCCAAACTATGAACATAGGATATCTTTTCAATTTAGGTATTGAAATTCTTCCAACAATGTTTTGTAGTATTTATAAGTTTAAATTTTGTATCATGTTTGTTAAATTTAAATGTATTCTATGCCTTTTGGTGCTACTGTAAATGGATTTGTTTTCTTAATTTTATTTTTATACATTTGATCGTCAGTATAGAAATACATTTGGCTATGCATATTGATCTTGTATCCTGCAACCTTGCTGAACTAATTTATTACTTGTAATGGTTTCTTAATGAATTTATGAGTATTTTGTATATAAAGGATCATGTCATCTGCAGATAGAGATAGTTATTTCTTTATTTCCAACCTAGATGTCTTTTATTTTATTTTTTGCATAATTGTCCTGGCTTGAATCTCCAGAGGATTGTAGAATAGCAGCGATGCAGTGATAACAGTGGGGTTCCAGATCTTAGGGGAAAAGCACACAGTCTTTTATTATTTGATGTTTTTGATGTTGCCTATGGGGTGTTTTGTTTTGTTTTGTTTGCCAGCAATGCGCTTTATCATGTTATTGCTCTCAGGAAGTTACTAGGTTCCTTTTAAAGCTTACCACAAAAATCTCTCCTGGTTTGAAAGTGAGCTTACACTTGAACTTGCCCACAAGTGCAAATAATGTCAATTCCTCTGAATCTAGCTTCACTTTAGAACTCTATTCTTATGCCCTGCTTCTCCTTCTAGGTAAAATCTCTGAGCCACAGTTTCAGAACTAGGGGCAGGGACAGTTGCCCGCTTCCCTTAGAGTGACACATTGCTTTGCAAGGCTTGGGGGTGAGTTGGAACCCCTGCTCTTCTCAGCTTGCCATTTCACAACATGGTACTTCCGTTCTAGGAGCAAGCTGGGGCAAGAACAATTAGGGTCTCCGTATTTTTGCCATGCCATGCCTGGAGTAGAACTTGTAACCTTTGAGTGGGAAGAAGGGAGCTCTCAAACTCTCAGCCTCACTCACCTGAAATCTAGCCTCTGCAACATGTATGTGGGTGGTGCCCTGTGTCCCTCAGGTCAACTCCCTTGATTGGGAGTTGACCTGAGGGACAAGGAAGTCGTGTGGTTTTCATTGCTCCCATCTTCAGTGGCGTTTCCATCATGCCGAACTTGAAGGAGGAAGGAAGAAGAAGTAGGTTATAGATCAAATGCCATAGACTTTCTGTTCTTTTAAAGTTTCAGTAGATTTTCTTGAATAAGTGCTTCTTTATTTGCTGTATCCCTCAGGACAATTTCAAGTGACTTTAACATCTGTGTTTTCTTTTAATAATTTTCATCAGTTATGTTTGTTTCCCTGGGAAGCAGGTCCATGAATCTCCTCATGGCCCATTACAGAAGTAAAACCTCCATACAGCTTTTTTTTTTAATTTAACGATACATCCCTGAGATTTTTCCATATCAGAGCATAAACAAATAAACCTCAAGCACTTAAATATTCACATAATATACTTTTAATGGAAATATAATTCCATAACCATTTCTCTACTGATAAAACTTTATGTTGATCTCAATTTAAATATTATACTGTTGTAAACACAATTTGTATACATGTACAAGTAAATATATAAAATTGTATATGCATTTTAATTTAATCAACTATAGCCAATGGTACTTCAGGTACACTGTCAAAATACATAGTGATGAACATGCTCTCATCCACACTGGATTATCAGTGTTAATTTATTGATAGTGAGAAATGTCTTCACATTTTAATTTGCATTTGGTTCTTTATAAGTAATGTTGAATAATTTCATATGCTTATAAACTTTTTACCCATATATTTTTGTGAATACTTATTCCTCCCATTTGATCAGGTTTTATGGGGGACAGGATCTTTTTATTAAAGGGAGCATGGCCCTCCTGTACGCCCACTCTGATCTGACTCTGAAGGCACGTACACCTCAGTAGACTAATACAAAAATATCCCTTCTGTGTCCCTGGGCAATGTCATTGAGACCTGGGTATACAGGGATCTGGCCTACGGGCCTGTCCCCCAGGGCTCGGCAATCAATCCCTGACCGTGCCAGGGAGAAGAATGCTGGTTCTAAGTCACCCATGGAGTGCCCAAGCCAGATCAATGTCTCTCCGCCTCTGGGTTTACTCCCCTGCTCCTCACCCCACCCCTGCTCTGCTGGAGTCACAAGGTCACAGGGCAAGCAGCACCAGGAAGGGCTGGCAGGTAGGAAGCTCACAGTTGGAGCACTCCTCAGTCCACTGCAGGGCCCCAAAAGGAAAAGTCCAATTCCCTGTGAATGCCTCCAGTGGTGGCTAAATTGTCTCAGCAGCCCCGATAGGGGAAGGGACAGAGATAATGAAGCAATATGGCGCCTGCCGATGGGCTGGGGTGGGTGGAGTGGGAGGTGCCGGGAGGGAGCTGGGGGCCTGGTGGCCTGTCCACATGAGGCTCTCCCCTCACTGGTGGCAGCCGTCTCTGGGGTGGCGTGGGCAGGTCTCTCCAGAAGCTCAGGAACCCACCCGCAGTCCAAGATGCAAAGGAGGGGAATTGTAAACACTTCTTTTACCCTTTTTGCTGGTGTCTAAGCCTCCCTTGGCTTAGTCCCTGCCGATGCCTTTCTCCTTCCAATTCTGCTCTGCAACCTCTCCCCATGGAGTCTCCTGTAGGCTCAGGCACCCTTCCCTTCGATCCTCACCAGATCTGTTTGTCTGCCTGTTTGTTTTTTTCTCTTTCATCTAAAATTCCTCCTTCTTGCAGAGACGCTCTGGCTAGCGATGTTTCTCGTCCATCATCTTGCCTCCTCCCCTGTTATTACAAATCAAAAATTATCACTTTGTTTTACAGTTTACAAAGTCTGTTTCAATTTGTTGTTTGTCATTTTTATTTTTATTTCTTTATTATTTCCTTTTTATCATTTTATTTCCTTTTTATTGTTTTAAAGAATGATTACATTTTACTTATAATTATTTTAGGATTTTACATCAGTAAAATTAGATTGATTTTAACTTTTCAAAAATCATTATCATGTGTTTTGTATACAGAGTTTGGAAATTCTCCACTTTATATATCAGGAGGTTGTTAAAACATCGTTAGAATAATCTCTTCCTTCACAGTGTAGAATAGTTAACCAACATGGGCTTCATGCTATTATAGAAGTAGCTTCTTGATGTTATTTTAAATTCTTCCATGGTAGTTATTCCAGTTAGCTTTATCTCCTCCAGGGCTCATTTTAGTAAGTTTCATTTTTCTAGAAAACCTATTTATTTAGATTTTTAAGTTAATTTTTATAAATTTGAACAAATAATTCTTTTAATTATTCTAATTCCCTTTTATTTATGTTATTTCCTGATTGATACTTTACACTTGTTCATTTGTGCTTTATTCTATTTATACTTACATCTCCACAAATTATTTCGGCATTTTACCTTTTTCTTTCCTTGACTAACTTTTTTTTTTTCTTTTCTTTTCTTTTTGAGATAGGATCTCACTCTATTGTTGCCCAGGCTGGAGTGCAGTGGTGTCATCATGGCTCACTGCAGCCTGGACTCCTGGGATCAAGCGATCCTCCTGCTTCAGCATCCAGAGTAGCTGGCACTATAGGTGCTTGCCACCATGCTGGGCTAATTTTTGTACTTTTTGTAGAGATAAAGTTTTTCCATGCTGCTCAAGTTGGTCTTGAACTCCTGTCCTCAAGCAGCCCTCCTGCCTCAGCCTCCCAAAGTGCTAAGATTACAGGCGTGAGCCACTGTGGCTGGCCTAACTTCTTAAATGTATTTAATAGTTCTACTTTTTCTATCTTCTATTGCATTAATTTGTTTCTGTCTTTATAAAATTCTTTTATTTCCGGTCTTAAGTTGTATTTGCTTGTTCGATTCCTAACTTCTTTATTTGGATTAGTTTACTTGGATTCTTTCTTGTGTATCTATACTTATAATTTTTCCTGTGAGCACTGCTTTAACCGTATCTCATGGTTATGACATGTTTTAATTGATTCTAATTTATAGATATTCTGCAATTTAAAGTTTTAGATTGTCTTCTTTAACAAAATTGTGGAATGTCAAGATTGTTTGGTTTCTTTCTATTTTGTGTTTAGTGTTTTTTATTTTAAAAAATTTATTTCTAGTTTTATTGGACTCTGATAAAAGGACTAACAATATTGAAACTTTTTGGAATATAGTGAGGTTTGTTTTATGACCTACTAAATGGTATTTTATTGTGTGCTTTGTACTATGAGCTCCAGAAAGGAAGTTTTCTTTCTTTTTATTTCAGAATATTACAGGGGTACAAATAGTTTGGTTACATAAATTGTTTTTGTACTATTTGAGTCAAAGTTATTTGTATGCCCATACCCCAGGTAGTATGCATTGTACGCATTAGTTGTGAATTTACCCATCACCTCTTCACCACTCCCTCCTACTTAATTCCCATTGAATGTTATTTCCATATATGCATGTAAGTGTTGCTCAGTTAGTCCCAGTTTAATGGTGAATACATGTGGTGTTTGTTTTCCTATCCTTGTGATACTTCACTTAGAAGAATGACCACCAGTTCCATCCGGGTTAATATAAGAGGTGATATTAGTTCACCATTTTTATGGCTGAGTAGTACTCCATGGTATACATATACCACGTTTATTAATCCACTCATGTATTGATGGGCACTTGAGTTGTTTCCACATCTTTGCAATTGTGAATTGTGCTACTATAAACATTCAAGTGCAGGGTTTTTTTTTGTTGTTGTTGTTGTTTTTATAGAATGTCGTTTTTTCCTTTGGGTAAACACCCAGTAGTGGGATTGCTGGATCAATTGGTAGTTCTATTTTTATTTCTTTGAGGTATCTCCATAGCACTTTCCATAGAGGTTGTGATAGTTTGCAGTCTCACCATCAGTATGACTGTTCTTATCTTTCTACATTCATGCCAACATTTCTTTTTTTGGGACTTCTTGATAAAAGCCATTCTCACTGGAGTTAAGCGATATCTCATTGTGGTTTTAATTTGAATTTCCTTGATGATTAGATATGTTGAGCATTTATTCCATATGTTTGTTGGCCACTAGTCAATCTTCTTTTCAAAATTTCTATTCATGTCTTTACCATAAGAACTATGGAAGAAAATGTTGGAAAATTCTTATAGACATTGGCCTAGGCAACAAACTTATGAAGAAGACCCCAATGACATTCATAGCAACAATAAAAATAAATAAATGTTACCTGATAAAAACCTTCTGCACTGCCAAGGAAACAATCATTCGAGTAAAAACATAACCTATAGAATGGGATAAAATATTTGCATGCTATACTTTGGATAAGGGGCTAATAACAAGAATCTATAAAGAACTCAAGCAAAAAATCAAACAACCCTACTAGAATTTTTAGACCCTGTTTTTAAGGACTGATCTTTATGCATGTCTTTATACCAAAACCTTTATTTCATAATGAAGATGAGAAAATTAGTGTATTGACATTCTCCCAATGCCCTTATCACACTTATAACCACCCAATTGTTTTTAGGTATGTCGTGTTTCATAACATTTTAAGATTTATAACTTTGTATTTTTGTTTGTAATTATTGTTAGTATTTAGCCTTGGTTATTTCCTACTGGGAATTTATTATTCCTTAACTCTTTATTTTGATTTATTTCTAAATTGTCTAGATGTTTTTCATGAAAAATTCATAAATATTATATTCCTTGAATTTTGATATGTTTCTTGCTTTTGTACTTAAAGAATAATTTGTTTCAATGTAAGACTTTTTTTTTTTTGCAAAATCATATAGCCATTTTTTAAACAATATTCTATCTTTGAATATTGTCATAGAGAAGTTTGAGACCACCTAATTTCTTAAATTTTGTTCCTCCTTAATTTGAAAACTTTATTTATTTTTCTTCAATGTCCAGAAGAGTTATCAGTATCCTGGAAATATGATAACTTTGACAATACTTAACTCATATGTTGATTATTCTGCACCAGATTTTTCTGGGTTTCTTTTTCTGTGTTTATTTCTTTCTGTTATATCTTAGCATACTCATATTTCATTTAATAATTTGGTTCTATTTTGTACCCTATTTCTATGACTTTCTTTCTAATCACCTTCATCACTGTGTTTTAAATTTATTTTACTTGATATTCTGAAGCTTACTCTTTATGCCCTTAACTTTTATTTGTCAATGTCTATTTATCATGAGTGCTTCCAATAGTGAGAAGCCAAGAAACTATTAGGGTATTCTTGAGATACGGCACAAGTATTTAATACTGCTGCTTACTACACCCTATTTTCATTAGACTGGGTTGGTATTGCAAGTGGCATAGTATCTACAGGTGACTTCCACCATGTCCTTCACATCCAGCTTCCTCAGGGCCTGTGTTGTGAGTCTGGGTGGAAAGTCAATTGGTATAAATCAGGTTTTAAGTAGGTTGGTCATAACCAGGAATGGTGGAAGACAGGCTCAATTTGCATAAGATGAATCTAATGATTTCTATTATCCTAAATTACTTAAGGGGCAATCATTAGACTTTTCTTTGTAATAGCATCATAACATTTAAAAAAAGTGGGAGGGGAAGTTGGGAAAATCTTGGGAAATTAAATCACATTATAAGAAGGTTGATAATAAGCAAAAAATGCTCAGAGAGTTACTCATTTCAGCCACTTTCTGCAATACCTTACAGATAGTGCATATTTGGCATGCTAGGGTGACTTTAAGTGAAAAGCTAAGATAGAATCCTTGAGTCTCAAGATAACGCAAAACCATTCTAATTAAACATTGCATTAAAAAATTAATTATATTTGTGAATAAATATAACATCAATAAGTCAATGATTTTATAAAGTTATATTTTGAAGAGTCAAACATTTATCGATTTCTTTGATTTTTTAAGTGCATGATTATGTAGCTTTTTCATACTGTTATAAACATGGGAAACAATTCTCTTAAAGAAAAACAGCAATGACTGAATGATATAATTTTGTAAAATATTAAGTAATAAAGAACTATCAAAGATACTTTTCTAACATGTATCTATTTCTAGTAATATAAAGGTTGTTTGGGGGCTAAAATTTTGAACTAATTTTACAAGGTAAGGTAAGCGAAAGGTGCTTTGCAATTTTCACTATGTATAAATGCCACCATAGAAGTTCCTGCTTCCTACCTTCCTCTAACTCTTCCTCTCTGTAGCATTTTCCTTTTTTCCCCCCTTATTCTTTTCAAATTTTAGACAAACAGTATGAGTCTAGTTTGCCTTTCTAGAAAGTAAGATTGAGATTTCCATGGGCTGAGACTAATAGGAACACTTGGCTGGGCATTAGGCCAAGGTGTTTCAAATGCAGGATTTCTTGAGACCCTACAAACGGTCTTCTTGAAAACATTCTCTTCTTAAAAACCCTGTGTAAAATCTCTGGTGAACGAAGCAAAAGAGAATTGGTAATCTTACAATTTGGCCATCCAAAATGTGCAGCATCCCCTGAAAAACTAAAATCAAAGTTTCCCTTTTCTCCCCATGCTGCAATGGAGCAGCCAGGATAAAAAAGGCAGGGTTAATGGGAAGTCAGGAACCCTAAGGAGAACAGCAGGTAGGGCAGGCTCATAAAAGGAAGGCTGCCCTGCCATATGTGGTCATCTGGCAACCCCATGAATCAGTCACACAAAGACAAGCACCTTTGATCTACTTGAAAGGCTAGAGATGTGAAATATAAACTTGAGTGACCTTTTCACTTTTCAGCTCCAGCAGTTCCCCCTTGTTCCCTGAATACTTTTTTTTCCCCTCTAACATTCCATACCACTTCAGATGAATCCATGTGATTTTGTGATTTACCTATCTCTGTTCTTGTCCATTCGGCAGCATCAGAGTGTGTTTTTATTTTTGTAAAGATGGTTCTACAAACTCTGATTTCAAAAAGAACACCTGAAAGCTATACAGAATGCCTTTTAACTAGAGGAAAAGAGGAGAGCAACACAAAGACATTGAAAGCTGTGACTTACCACATGAAAATGGACATTTTCTGTACGTCTGATGTCAGATAGCTGAATGCATGAAAGCATTCATCTTGTAAATTAAATATTAGTTCCACCATCTTCCAAAAATTTGGTATCCTGTATATATATCCTTGACCTTAATCTTTATTTCTAAAGTAAAAGTTGGAAAATAGACAATATAGTTAAAGAAACTGGTAACTCATTAAAGTTGTTGGAGGTGTTGACGTGTGCAGTATTCAGACTTAGAATTCACGTTTTAATCATATCGTGTTAATATTAAGAACTCTTTTTTTGCATGGTTGGTATAGTTGTTTCAAGAGCCATAGCTTGATCAGTGATTTATATAGTTCTGTGTATTGGACAGTTATGTTATAAAAAACCTATTATAGTTTATGCCATATTATAGAATATTAGCTATATTAACTGTGGGAGTTCACTTTTAACTGAAATATTAAGAACTCTGCCTTACTCTTTAGCAGGAGGATAAAAACAAAATAGCTCACAAATTTTCATTTTTAACAGATTATAATAGATACACCACAGAGTGTAGTTGGGCAACTTCAGTACTCATCCTCTTCCAACATCTTAGTTATTATTAAATGAAATACAGAGGTCAACTTATTTATTTATTTATTCAGAATGACAACATCTGGAAAGAAATAGTTACTTTTAAAAATTAATGTGACTCATATTTTTCATATACATTAGAACTATCATATCAAAAATGTTTCCAAATTATTGCCTTTCAGCATTTTTTCCTTCACATCAGAAAGCATAGTCTTTATTCGATGGTTAGCCGAGTGATAATATTAACTTCCTGACAATTTGATGTGCCTCCATGTATATCTTATGCAGATATGAGTGTGTAGTCATAGCCATGTATATATGAAATAATTCAAATTAGGCTTTTATTCTTTCCATAGTATCAAAATATCTCTTGTTAATATCCTTAATGGATTCTGTGCTGCTAAATCCAATGGCCTCTCTAGACCAAGCAACAGCACTTGGCAAAGGTGATAGTTCTCCTTCTTAAATGCTTGCTTCACCTGGCTTCTGGGGCACCATCATCTTGGTGGCTTCCTCTTCTCCCTGACTAGTCCTTCTTTTGCTCTTCTTCCCTCATCTCCCTGACCAGTGCATTTAGGTAAAATCAAAGGCAACCCTCAGATTTTTTTCCTCTTCTTTGTTCACACATTTCCTTGGAAAAGTTACCGAATCTCATCATTTTAAATAATATTTACAGTCTCAGATTTTTCCAAATACATGTCCCCAGCTCAGACCTCTCTCGAAAATTGAATGTGTACTTGTTTACCCTAAATTTCCTTTTGGAGTTAAAACAGGCATTTAAAACTTTACATTTCCCAAACAGAGATCCTGTTTCCACCCTCAAACCAACTCCTCCTGCTGTACTTCCAATTGTAGTACATAGGTTCTTTTCTTCTAAATCCTTAGGCCAGAAACCTTGACATAATTCTTCTTCTTCTTTCTTCTTCTTTCTCCTTCTTTGTTCTTTTCTTCTTCTTCTTCTTCCTCTTCTTCTTCTTCTTCCTTCTTCCTCCTCCTCTTCCTTCTTCTTCTTCTCTCTATCTCTGTCTCTGTCTGTCTGTCTGTCTGTCTCTCTCTCACACACACACACACAGACACACCCCTCATATCCAAACCATCAGCAAATTCTGATGTTTCCGCCTTAAATATATCTAGTGTCCAGCCATTTCTCACCTTCTCTGCCCCAACACCTTGGCCTAAAGCACAGTTGCCTTTCACCTGGAGCACTGCAATAGCTTCCTCATTGATCCGCCCGCTCCTACCCCTGCCCCTGCCCCTGCCCCTGCCCCTGCCCCTGCCCCTGCCCCTGCCCCTGCTCCTGCCCCTGCCCCTGCCCCTGCTCCTGCCCCTGCCCCTGCTCCTGCCCCTGCCCCTGCTCCTGCCCCTGCCCCTGCTCCGCTTCGGATCCTCAACACAGCAGCCGGTGCGATCCCCTCAAAATCTCCCCCTGAGCTCACCTTTCCTAAATCTCTCCAATAGCTTCAGAGCAAAAACCAAGGCCTCCGGGCCCTTAGGCAGATATACACTACACCACTTCTCTAACCTAATTTTCCATTTCTTGCTCTTTTAGTGATCCTTTTCTTGCCACCTAAATTTCCTTAAAAGCTCCCTCCAGACACCTTTGTATTTTCTGTTTGCTTTGCCTAGAAAGCTCTGATGCTCTTCCCACAATGTGCTCCTGGCCTGCTCTCTCTTTCTTTAGGTTTCAGCTTACATACAACTTGAGCAGTGAGGTCCTCCCTGGTTTCTCTTTTTAAAAAGTGACCCTTCCACTCCAACACTTTTTTTTTTCTTTTTCTTTTTTAAGACTAATCAAATGCAGTAGTGAAATGAGGGAAAGTAGTAGAACTAGGAATTCAATCTTGATCTGCTTTTACCATGCTTCTATTATCTTCGCTGGCATTTATTTGAATTATATATATGTATTGGTGTGTGCACATATATATATATATGCATATATATGTGTACGTACACACACATGCACCTCATATGTATACACAAACATGTATCTATATACATATCAATATATGTACACAAATATATGTTATATCTATATGCTACATTTTTATACATAAATGAGGAAATATATGGAGATTTATTTACTATATCTCCAACTGGACTATTCTATGTTAGCAGGATGTTTTCCTGAGTAGCTCATTGATGCAACCCTGTCTCCCAGAACAGTGCTGAGCATACAATAGGTGCACAATAGAATATGTTGAATGAATTGAAAAAAAATGAGCATTCTTAGACTATACACACTACAATTGGCAAATTATTTTAAAGCAGCAGAAGAAATACAATTAAAAGAGTAGGTGTGGGTTCTAAGACAGTGACTCTGTTCTTGGCATAAATGAGCCGGGTCACACATGTGACTGACCATGGTGAAGACCCCACTATAGCTCCTGCATGCTCTTTGTTCTGGTGGTATCGGTTGCCCTTTTTCATGAGCTGGACTCCTGACATATGAACTTGGGATTAGGATGGCTTCTTCATTCTTAGGTAACTGACCACATTTGTGCTGGAAACGTAACACACTCCTCAAGAAGATCTGGATCTTGTATCCACATTAGACGCAGTCCATGAGAGGAACATTTCTGCTAACTGTCTTCATCTACTTTCTCTTCGTTGTACTTTTCTTCCCCATTTACTGTTCCTCTCAAGCAAGCAGTATATTAAACATATTTTTTCTCAACTTGTTTATGTTGAGACTAAATTAAAAAAAAAAAAAGAAAAACCAGTTTCCAATTTATTTATCTGTATTTTTTACATCACTCCTTTCCCATATCAGTTTATACTAGACCATTTCTTGAATTTCTTCCAAGCTGAAACATTCATTTAGAATTCATAATTTTAGAACTTTTGTTTAGTTAACATGACATATAAAAAATAAACTACACGATAGACTCAATTCTAACTGTACCAGACTTAAAGTCTCCGTTTACAATTGAGCAAATAATTTAGAAAGCACCTTCCTCCAAAAGCTTGGTATGAATTTTAAAGTCAGTTAAAGACAAAATGCTTCTTGTAAGGCCTCAGCTTTTGAAAATGACTAATTAAAAAATTCTGGAAAACAGAATAAAACCAACACAAGCCAGAGGTTACATATTCTTTTTTTACACTAAACCAGAAAAGACATTCCCTATGTTTCTTATTCCTGAACCTTTATCTACAAGTTATTGTAGGAAGTTGGAGCAATCATCAGAAATGAGGTATATGGAATCTTTGAGCTGATATCAGCAGATGATTGTCAACTAGTCAGTCCATTTCAAAGATCTTGTTACTCAATTTGCTGAAAAGGTGTCATGGCCCTGACAGAGCATAGCAGAATTTAGCAGGCGAAAAAGAGAGCCATGTAGGATTGAAAAAAGAGTACTCGGCATGTTAATAGAATTCTGTGATCTATAGTACACAGAGATGCTGTTACATAACATGTGCTGTATTTTGTTTTACTCTATTTCTGACTAAAATAAAGCAAAACGTGTGTGGTTTAACATTCCAGTTTGCTCTATGTGATATACAACCCAGGGAAGACAGTCTTGTGAAATTAAAATCAATGCTCATGTTGATATCATGTGAACAAAGCAGGAAAATAAAAGTTTTGTATCCTTCGAATTCATATTAAAAGTTGTTTCCTTTAAAATCCCATTGCTTTTATTTATTTTGTGATATATGATATTTAACTTGTGAAACTTCAAAGAAAATTTAAGAGCATTTGATATTTATATTTATTGAAAGAGGGTGTTCATTTGTTGGGGAACACTAACTTAGATAATTACTCCGTGTGACACACTAGAGTGAAATAGTGCAAGAGAAAGGTTTGCGAAAACTGTAAAAAAGCTGTGAGAGACAGAAAATGACAAATGGAAATACAAGCCATCAAAGCAAAAAAAAAAAAAAAAAATTTACTTAGCACCTACTATGTGTAAGACACCATTTTGATTTTAGCCAAGGATGCATTAACCAAATCTGTGAATACCAGTAGAGAGCTTAGGTGATGAAGAACAAAGGATGAAAATAGCTTTGAGCTACAGATTTGGGATTTTAAACTGTGTTTAATCATCAGTTAAGTTTCTCCTTCCCACAGGCCAGCAGCTCTGCTTGTCTAAAGCAAATCTTGGCGTCAGTTATAATAAATCACTACAGGTATAGGCCTTCTGGCCTGGACTGCTTGCAAATCATCAAAACCAAAAAAAATTAAACATGTATGGAGTAAAGGATTACTCCATAAATTTGGGCAAATGAGAAGTAAAGATTTTTTTTGATTCCTGACTACATGACCCAGTGTTGATAAGTGGAGAGACTCGTGGGCTTTAGGTAATTAAATAGGTAGTCAACTTAGATCTGGCCCAGAATGGTGCATTTGTTACTATCTCAGTACTATGAATGGACGTCGATACATTTTTATCACCCCAAGTTCATAGTTTACATAAGGATTCACTGTTGGTGTTGTACATTCTCTGGACTTCGGCAAATGTGCAATGACATGCATCCACATGGCATGATATAGAATAGTTTTGCTGCCCTAAAAATCCTCTGTGTTCCACTTATTCATTCCTCCCTCTCCCTAAGTTCCTGGCAACCACTTTTTTTTTTATAACTGTTCCATAGTTTTTCCTTTTCCAGAAAGTCATATAATTAGAATCACAGAGTATGTAGCCTCTTCAGACTGGCTCCTTTCATTTAGTGATATACATTTAAGGTTCCTCCATGTCTTTTTGTGGCTTGATAATTCATTTATTAATATTTTTAGCACTGAATAGTATCTCATTGTCTGGATGCAACAGTTTATCCCTTCATCTACTGAAGGGCATTTTGGTTGCTTTCAAGTTTTGGCAGTTGTGAATGAAGCTGCTATGAACATCTGTGTGTAAGCTTTTGTGTGAACATAGTTTTTAGTTCATTTTAGTAAATACTAAGGAACTCAATTGCTGGATAATACACTAAGAATATGTTTAGGTTTCTAAGAAACTGTTAACCTGTCTTCCTAAGTGTCTATACCATTTTACATTACCACCAGGAATGAATGACTATTCCTGGTGGTCCATTGTTCATGTTGTTTTATGTTTCATCTTATTAGCAGCCATTATTGAACACTTTTAGGCAGAAAATGGTATTAATCAGACTATATGTTTAGCAAAATAATTCACACTACTTAGAAAAACCATTTATATTAATAGTATTGTAGGTGATAAGAAAACAGGTGGTATTAACAACAATAAAAAGCAAATTAAACATCCTTGAGCTTTTCTTGATATAGTTACCAAAGAAGATGCTGATGGTAACAGTATTAGAGGTTATTATATGAAACATGTACAGTCATCTCTGGGTATCCACAAGGTTCTAGGTCCCCTATGGGTAAAAAAATCTGCAGATGCTCAAGTCCCTTATACAAAATGTATTTGCAGGTAACCTTACATATATTTTCTCATATACTTTAAGTCATCCCTAGATTGCTTATAATACCTAATGCAGTATAAGTGCTTTGTAAATAGTTGTTGTACTGTATTGTTTCTTAATTTGTATTCTTTTTTAATTGTATTTTTTTAAAGTTGCATATTTTCTATCTGCAGTTGGTTGAATCTTTAGATGTGAAACCTGCAGATCCTCAGACTGACTGCATGCTTGGGCCTTATCAAAACATATAGTTGCATTTACAGTAAAGAATAGTAGATACAGACTCTTTAATGTTTGGTCAAGTTTTCTGTTGATGATTCCACACTGTCCCTCCCTGGGATTTATGTAAGGGTAAAGGTGCTAAGGTATTTCAAAAATTTCCTCATCTACTGCACTATATCAAAGACTAGTTAACAGCCCATTATTTTATTGTATTTTCTTTTCTTTGATTTAGCTTGTTTTGGTAGTGATATATTTAGGAATGAAGTGACTCACTGGTCCTTATTTTCATCCTCTGGTAGTTAAGAAAGGAAAAGCTTATTTTATAGATATCACACTCTTGAAATATATACCAGGCAATGGCCTAAACTGTCTAGTCAACACAAGGTAGTTTTAGAAGTATAGAATATTATAAGAAAATCCTTTTAAGTTCTTCAAGTTTTGAACTTCCTTGGACTAAATTAAGGATGGACCCATTTTCTAGTGAATTATAGCATGTTAAGGAATATTAAATATTACCTACATATAATCCAAGTATTCAATTTATTGAATAAAGTATTTTGGTTCTTTAATCCTATGGAAATAGTTGGTGTTCTATTGTGTTTCCTTTCACACCCACTGTATGTCTTTATATCTGTCCTTGTAGGGGAACTAACGAGCCATAGAAAACTTCTATAACTTAGAGGAAATACAGTTAATGCATCAGTCAAGGTCCAACCAGGCTCTGTACTGATTTTTTTAAAGAAATTTAATTCAGGTAAATGGTGAAAGATCTGGGGAGCCACATAGGGGATGGTGAGAAAACTAAGAGATTAAACCCCTTGCTAGAGGGGTGAAGAGAAGATGTAAGCTAACTAGGGCCTGCCTAGGGTTTGAGAACTACAGAAGTAATGGATCGTGGCAGGTTTTGCCATGCGTGAGGTAGAACATGGAGGATACAAAGCTGCATCCAGAGGCTGTTAGAGGCAAAGGAGAGTTGGGACAGAAAGAATGGCTCCCTCCCCACTTGTGCTCTCCAGTCCTCCCTTGGGGTCACTCACTGGCTGAATCCAGTATTAGCAGGGCTCAAGACGCACAGCGTGCAGGCACCAACATCCTATGAAACATCCAGACAAGGGCAAAGAAATTCCAGAGACCATCATGGTAACTACTTCTTGAAAATGCTACAGACTTCATTCTTATTCTGTACCCATTGGGGCTGTATAACATTAATTGGCCCGATTTCCTTCCTTCAACTCTGTATTCGCCATTTGAATAAGTAAAATAAATGATTCTGATGCAGATAAAAGTGTCCTTCTGGGAACATTTACTTCGGGGTTTATATTTTGACATTTTTTTTAAACTTAAAATTCATGAAGCTTATTTCTGTCTCCTTTCTATATTTAGTTAATTGTGGGATTTTGCAGGCTTTTTAGAATCTTGATAATATTTAAAAAAAGGGGGGAGCTTTAAGATGATTAAAAATGTTGCCTAAATATGTATTCCATAGTAATTCGATTATCAAAGTAATACAAGGTGTTTTCAATAATTTATTGTTTAAATGTAAAAATGTCACTAAATTGGAAGCATAATATATATTTCTATGCTGTTTATATGCCAATATTCTTTAAGCAGTAGCTTGACTCTAGCCTCCTGCTTTAGATGGCTTTTCCGTAGATGTGAGCACAGACCTAGTTTCCTGCCTCCATCTGTTCAGTGAGTATTATCATTTGATACACAGAAGTAAGGTTTAAAAATTTTAACTAGTTGGTCTTTCCAGACTTTAAATGTTTGATCTTTAAATTTAGCTTTTATTCCAACAAACTGCTCTTTCGTGATCATAACACATTTTGGTACCATTGCATATTAGTATAACAAATCGATGCCCCTCACATTTTCCCACGTCATTTCATTGGTTAATATAAGGATACAAGGAGTCTTTCTTAGTCAATAAATGGATGTGATTATAGGGTCTTCGTGAATTATTTTGAAAACAAAAACTGAGATATTTTTCACCCTAATCACTGTCTTAACTCAGTGATATCAGAATGGATAAGATTGTATTATACAAGCTGAAACTTAATGAAGTATATCAAAAGTTGTAAAAAAAAGTTAAACAATATTAATAGAAAGGGGACAGTCAACATCATCTCTAGAAAAAGGGGAACTCCTAAAACCATTATTTCCACTCATATTCCACTGGCTAGAACTCAGTCGTCTGGTCCTATAAACTGGAAGGGTGGCTGGGAAATGAAGTCTAAATATGTGTCCAGGTGGCAAAAGTATCAAGGAATGGTAAACAAACATCTTGCCCTTGCTATATTTCTTTATCTCAGCCTCTCTCTCTGCAGCCTCTTCTCCATCAACAAAAAAGTTGCGGAAAAGAAGACCTACAACAAAAGATATCCTAAAATATGCTTGTAAGTTTTAATGAATATCTTATAATTTCTAAAAAAAAAAAAATGGTTAACAAAAATATGGACAGTGTAGCTTTTGTGTGCACAAAGCCAGTCTCACATGGGTTGGGGCTTGTCTGTGAACATTTACCATGTGTCCCAGCAACAACCAGCCTGTGTTTAATGTGATTTGAGATAATTCTAGCCAGCACATTTAAAATAAGTTCTTAAATATCTTTAGCATTGGGAGATTTGTTATTATTTGAGAACTCTGGTTCTTTATGCTTATTTGTTTGTCATAGGTAACATTAAGTTTTCTCACACATCTGTATATCAATGGACAGAAGCCTTTATGCACTTGTTTCAAGAAAGAACTTGTCAGTGGCCTCTTTAGAGAAAGCCTTAGTGACACTTTGAATAACACATCAGAGAAAATCTTTCAAGCAAATTCTTCAAGTTAAAAGTAAGCTGCAACCATAGCTAGTATATAATGCCTTTTACTTTTTAATCAGATGAAAGAAATAGCCTCTTCACTTATTTAGTTAATTCCAGAAGTACACTCTCCAAGACAATAGCATGTGGCTATTTAAATTTAAATTAATTAAACTTAAATTAAATTAGCATTTTAGCTAGTCATCTGTCCATAGGTCAAGTGCTCAACAGTCTTACATAGCTCATGGCTACCATATTGGATAGAGCAAATATACAGCATTTTCATCAGCATTGCTATTGTGTAACAGTGGTGTAGAAACGCAGTTTGCCAACCCACGGCCATTTGAGAGGAAGAAACAGACCGGGAACTTTGATCAATATGTCTGTTACCTATTTCCTTGTGTTTTCCAGTCATGAACAAATCCAAACCTGGTCAGTACATTACAACAATCTAGCTTAAACAATGGGGTGTTTGCTTTGAAGACTGAAGAAAGGTGGCTAGCTTACTTGAAACTTTTATTTATTGCTTTGTACCAGCATACAGACTGTTAAAACTATTCAAAAGAAAGCCATCCTGTTTGGTGTGAATGAGCATAATAAATTAAATACATTGCAATTTACTTTCTAACACTTAAACAGCAAAATATACCTGTACACATTTTTGATATGAAAGCCAATCAAATAGGCCACTAAAGCTTCTCTCTTTCTCCTCTCTCTCTCTCCTTTCCATGCACCCTCCCACATCCTTCTATTTTTTTTGGTTCCTGGAACATTCCTTTTTTTTTTTTTTTTTTTACAAGCTAACAAGTTTGATGTGGCTCTATGTCTTATTCCCTTCCAGGCTTGCAGCTGTTTTGGCAACAGAAGAAAAAATCCCCATAACAAATCAAATAAAAGCCCTTTCTGTGAAGAGGAATTGAAAACAGCAGGCCTCAAAGAGGACTGCACATGAGATGCCTTGTTCTGGCTTTCAACACAACTCAAATCAGAAACACATTACCATAATCTGAAACAGCCCACTGCTAACACAAGACAGATGGTGGGTAATAACCCATGCATCATTAATAAATAAATTCCAGCATTAAAGGCTTTACAAAGTATGACAACATTATCTGGGCACAATTACTGCCCCTCTCCCACCCCCAACATCATTTCAGTGTGTTATGGGCTATGCTAGGTTTATTTTTATTTTTTTCCATCCAACTCCATGGATCTGGAGGAAGTTTAAATACGACATGAGTTTTAACCAGATGAAACCTATCTCAGTGTACAAGACAGGTCTGAAACTCCATAAGGGAAAAATAAAATAGCTGCCAAAGTTTAATAGCTCACATGTTCTGCCATTGGATCAGCCCACAGAAATTTATTGCACTGCCCTCCATGGGCTGGCCTCACCCTTTCTGGTACGCCTCTGTGCCTGTATCGCACTACACACTCCGAGCAAGAATCTTGGCATCAGATTTGCCACAAAGCTGAAAGATATATGTGTAATTTCTCAGCTTTCTTTTTGCAAACGATACCATCTGTCTCTTTTCCCCCAGCTCCTCCCACCAAGGAGGGAAGAAAAAACAACCTTTGATTAGATTGAAAAAAAAATGAGAGAGAAGAAGGGGAAGAGAGAGAGAAAGAGAATTTTAACTCCATAAATATTAGAGACAAACAAAAAGAAAACCATTTATCCTTTATCAGCTCTCCAAAGACAGCAATTATTTTGCTTTGTTTGTTCAATGGGATAATACTGTTCCAACAAGATGTGAGAAGTACAGGAATGTGGGAATGTGGCAGAGGACCATGCAGGCCTTTTTGGGTGATGTCCTCAGGGACTTCCCCAGGGAATGCACGCTGCCTACGAAGCCCAGGTATACATTTCCTATGCATACCATCTTAAGCCAAAAATCAAACATGGTACTGGCCATACATTCTGGAGAAATACAGGTTTCATGTTAGATTCACCCTATATGAATTACATATGCCTCTTCAAAAATGGGCAATATAATAATTTTTGTCAAACATACCTCTTTGATGTTTTTAATGAAAGAGATAAACTACTTTGCACCAACTCACTTGACAGGTAAAGAGCTAGGGACAGAGAAAATAATGCATTCTAAATCGGCTAATCCCTGATTACTAGCAGGCCAAGTGAAAGTATCTCCACAGAGTCATCCTTTGACTCAAGGGTCAGTCACATGGATGTGATTTACAAGTCCTGGAGCACAGAGTCGCTTCTCCAAATCCAGGGCATGTAGGGGTTCGGGGCGGGGGGAGGGTGGGTGAAGAAAGAAGTCCCTCACTGAAACAGCTGTCCCTTTCCTTTTGGCACACAGAGAACTTTTCTTCCACTTAGACCATGCGAAGACTGATCAACAAGACTTTCCTGATTAGCATCTAAATCCTTTGCCTCTATGCTCTCCTCTTTCCCAAACTTAAATCAATATTTTTATGTGTATGTGTGCATCTACTTTCTCTTAATTGATTGTGTGTTTATCTTATTTCCTCCATTAAATTGTGAAATTCCTGAGGGTAAAAACCATGTCTAATCTATGCCCTAAATTCCCCTTAGCACCCGGAACAGAACACCGCATTCAGTCTAAATGAAATCACAACTCAGGGAGACGCCAGGGCCCCTGGCAGTGCAGGCTCAGATGGAGTCTATGAGTTCCAGGTGAGGCTGTTCCAAGGCGGCTTTTCTTTGAGCTCTGTCCAGCTTTCTCTGGGAACAGCTGCTGAGGGATGGTCAGATGGAGGTGAGTTAAGCTTTAATTGGTTCCTAAGGTATGCAATTTTCTTCATGATCTGAACATGATGGAGGGACTTGCATATTGAATTGGTAGAAAATGGAGGGGAAAAAAAATCATATTGATCAAGAGATTTTCTAAAAATGGCACATTCTGTCAAAGTCAGGATTATTTCCAAAAAATCTTGGTGTGTTTCCAACTCTGTGATTTTTGATATCACATTTGATAGTCTCCCTCTTCTATCTTGTAATTCCTGAGCAGGTCAATTGACTAAGCTATTATTTTATCATCATCATCATTATCCTCCTCCAGGTCAAAGAAGTAATCATTAAGCTTCTATTTGCTCATTTTAAAGTACAGGCTATGGTTTGAGTTGGTTAACCACATTTAACCTGTTTTTTCTGGAGTTTTAAAGCCAAAAATCAAATGCATGCATACAAACATTAAAACTGTGAGGAAAGAATATATAGTTGCACATTCATGGTATAGTTTGGATTATTATTTTTACTTTTATAAGTAGCAAGGAACAAAGTATATCACAAAACATCTATGGAAGAAGAATTATTTTAGTTGTCAAGAAATTCTTTTTGAGGAAATTAAGGGGTGATCTATTCATTAATTAATGAATATTTTTGTTTAGCAGGAATTGTGCCAGGGGTTTATGGTACAGCAATGAACAAACCTTGAAGGAACAGAGTAGAAGAAATCAATCAGAGCAATTGGCTTCTAGACAAAGAGGGTAGTTTTACTTGGGTGAATCAGATGAGAAAGCAAAGGGTAGATACAAATTCTTGCAAGACTATGCAGAGCAGGGGTCTCCAACCTATGGTGACTTGTATAATTATTTCATTGTATATTACAGTACAATAATAATAGCAATAAAATGAACAATAAATGTAATGCACTTGAATCATTCCCAAACCATCTTCCCCCTCCCTGGTCCATGGAAATGGTCTTCCATGAAAATGGTCCTTGGTACCAAAAAGGTTGGAGACCACTGATAGAGGATCCAGGGACAAAGAACAGTCTTCCACAGTCCTGAACTCGTTGAATGAAGAAAGAAACTACACACTTGGCACAGTATATCCCTAGAGATGGGCAGGGTTGGGGTTTGTCACCTCATTGAGAAATTTCCAGCCCTATGTTAGTAGCTATTCATTTTTCTGTATGTCTGCTATTAGAGCACATAGTTAAGTTTAACAAATATTTGTGAAATTTCTAGTGCCTCATTTTGTTTACCTATAAAATGGGGACAAATTCTGTATCTCACGGGTTATTGGAAGATTGGAATAAATAGTACCTTTAAGGATCTTAAAATAGTACAAAAATGTATTGAACATGATCAATTTAACTGCTATTCTCACTGAAAGTGAATCCCTGGGTTAGGCACCCTAGGGACAAAATAACTCATTTCCTTGCCATCTGGAAACCTATCATTTAGGGCTCAGAGCAATGCAGAAGAATGTTTTTTATATAATGTGGTAAGCAACACCTGTGTTCACTCATGCAGAAATATTTATTGAGCAACTACTCTGTGCCAGGCACTCCTTGTACTAAGAACTGAGTATACCCTGATGAGAAAAAGAAGACAAGGTCTCTGCCCTCATTGACTTTACAGCTTAGAAGGAGATTAGGGAAAAGAAAAAGCAATAAAAACCCACAGAAATAAAAGTCATGTTGTCATTATATATGAGTACCACAAAAAAGACATTTCAAGAAGTTAAGATTGTTCAGTTGTTTCTAAGTATGCAAAACAGTCAAGTGAGATAAGGACATGTAAATATTCCTTGAATGGGTGACTCATTCACCATTACAGATCTTTGTAAGAGCCAATTCTAAGGAGTGTTGATTATAAAAGCCAGGTTGAAGTGGGCTGAAGAAGAAGGGGAGATAAAGAAGTGGATACACTGATTCTACTTGTTGTATACTTTTGAGAGATAAGATAGAGATATGTTCAGGAAACCTAGGGGAAGAGGATTTAACCCAGTCTGTGAGTTCAAGATCAATCTCCTGGAGTAGCTGACATCTTGCCCCCAATGTTAAAGAGTGAGTTAATACGTGTAAAGAGAGATGAGAAAGGTAATATAAACAGAAGGAATAGCATTCCTGTCCAGCTCTAAGGATAGACACTGCTAAAATCAGAGATGTGTGAAGCAGCAATATGTATGTAGGCTTGTCCATAAAATTTCCAGATTTGATCACATTGCAGAGGTCTGGCCCACACCGTCAGCTTAAGGTATCTTACATGCAATTCTAGTTTGCTTTGCCTAGTAGAAAACAATGTTCAGGCTGATTGTATCAGTCATCTTTTGCCATGATAATGCTGCCAGACAATAACCACACAACTGTGACATAGAACAGAAAACATTTATTTTTGCTTTCAGGTCCATGGACCATCTAGATCACTCTTTTGATTTGAACTTGGTTTGGCTAATCTTAGGAGGGCTTGTTCATGTTTCACTAGTCAACTCTGGATCAACTCTGGGCTGGCTGGTTTAATATGGCTTCACCTGGGATGACTCAGCTTTTCTCTAAGTGGTCCTTTGTACTGTAGCAAGCTGGCTTGGGCTCGTTTTCATGAGGGTTGCAGAGTTTTAAGAGAATGAGTGGAGACATGAAAGATCTGTTAAGGCTAAGCTGGAACTGGCACACCATGACTTCTACTTCTTCCTATTGATCAAAGCATGTCACATGGCCACCTAGATTTAGGCGTGGGAAATTAATGTTGGACTCTTTGATCGGACTCAATTTCCAATAATATTTCAAAAGGTGTGCATACAGGAAGGGTGGAGAATTGGAACCATTTTTATAATCAGTTTATCTCATGAGTAATTAATGCTTTTTGAACATAATGATCCTTTCAAAATCTCTCTTCAAAAGAAAATTGAAACTTAAAATACTTCATATTGAGATATTTTACTTGTCATTCGTCAGAGTTTATTTGTCATCTTTCTGGCTAGATAGGTAGATTTTTTGAGATTAACAGCCCTACCACCCCTCCTTGCCAGTCTTTAAAGTGTAGATATAAAGTGGCACATGCCAAAGAATAAATATTCTTGCCCCTTTCTAGCTAGTTACTCATATGCTCACCTCTTTTTCTAGTTCTGCCATCCACCCTGGAAAGGAAAAGTTCCTAATTTTATGGTTCAGATGGAATTTTAGATAGAATTCAGATAGAATTTGAAAGAACCTAAATCTAGGTCCCATTTTGCCTCACGTTATTTCTATTTTCTAAGCCCATATAGTAAAAAGATCTAATGGATTGAATTCATGAGTTCTCTTCTCCAAATTTGCTTTACCGACATTATTCATAGTTTACACCAGATATTTCTCTAAAACATGACCCTTCTGTCAGGATTTACATTTGAGGAGTGGAAAGTATAGTGATTTAGAAGAAAGAGAATGAAGTATCAACTTTTACCAAGCAGGCCTACATAAATGATTTTAAATTCTGACCCAGCTATATTCATAAAGTAGTGCTTTAATTCTTATTCTGGTAATGATTTTGTGAATGACGCTTTCAGAATCTTTGTAAAGGCACCAGAGCCTCACCATAATTTAGAACAGCCTCCTTGATCTTGAGCTTCTCAGAAGTGGTGGAAATAGGGTTGTCAACTGAAAGCAGCAGGAAAGGATGAACTGAGAGAAACAGAATGGAAGATAGTATTTTTATTAGAAAACTTTCCCATCCATGTGATAACTTGATTTCAGTTTGTAGATGTTTAGCCAGAATTATTCATCACTGCAGTTTGCACGGTTTCATGCTTTCTTATATTTCCTTTCAAGATTCCTGCGCTCAAAAACATGAGAACAAAATGAAGAAAAATCTGTTTCTGTGAACTTTCCTATTCCAGCCAAAAGATTTTGGGTTTGCATTGCCCCTGTTTGATAATGACTCCAAGGACTGACAGATGGCATCACTCTCTATCTCCTGACATCTCTGTAATGTGGTTTGGAGAGTCAGAATGTTCCAGGCAAAACTCTACAAATTTCCAGTATTGGTAGTTTCAGAATAAGGGCAATATGGAACTATTATAGTCATTAGATGAGTTCTTTCTTAAGTTAAACTTTATATGTGATTTTTATTCATTGTAGGAAAGTAGAAAAAAAAACATTTAAAAAAATTGTAGGTTACCAATAGAATGATGTTAAAAATTATCAGCATTTGGAGGAAATTGGTGATATCATCTGTTTGCTTTGGGCTCCATATATTTTCAGCTGCCTTGTTTTCATGTAAAAATTGGAATATAGAGGTTCATTCCCCAAACTACCTAGCCATATGTAAATATATTGATCCTAGACACTTTGGGGTCAAAGCAGATAAGGGTTACATAAGAGACAGTGATGATGAGAAGGAAAAGACATACTTTGGCAAACCACATTGTAAGAGTTGGTGTAAAAATGTGTTATCTTATTAGTTATACAAGGTTTAGAAAACTGAGACTGAATAAAGGAAAAAATATTATGGACACAAAATAGAATTCAATTTAACAACCTCCCCTTGTGGAAAAATGAGTTTCTGTCTTCCTTTAGGAATGGACAGTTAGTGAGGCTCAAGGAAACCCAGTAAGTGTACCTGATTCCTGTTTTCCATAATCTCTCCTTAATGGATTTTGCAGGAGCTGGATAAGAGTTGATGATAATTTCAATTCCCACTGCTATTTTGGAAACTAATCCGAGGAAAGAAGGCCAAAACTATTCTTTCAAGACTTGTAGAGAAAAAAAAGAGAGAGAGACTTGGCTAAACTGAGTCCTGCAAACAGATGTTTCTACTGGCAACCAGCTAGACAAGGGGAAAATGTGTTTATTGAAAAAAATATTCATAGGTGGAAGCCTTAAGCTCCAAAGAACTCACTACGATCTAATAACACCAGGTGTAGGGGGCCTGGAAAAGAATAATTACTTGTATTCTTCCTTAATCAAACTCATTTCATTAATTGGTATGTATAATTAATATATATTCTATATGTTTTCAGTCATTTCACGTGAAGATTTGCATTTGGAAGTTTTCTATATGTTAATATATACCAATATTCCTACGTTTCAGCTCCAGCACTCTGAAATATTAGCTTTTGTTCAGTTTATGCTGAACTTAGTATTTAGTGTGATTAAATAGACCTGATTCATCATCACTTACCTTAGAGCTAAATAAATTAATTTTAGGAGAAGGGTGCAAAACGATATTTTTTAAGTTCACCGAGTCAATAGAAGTTTGCTGAAGGAAGACCAGGAAGACCTGAGAGGTTAAATTGCTATAATGAAGCTCAGACAAGATCTCTTGTCACTGAAGTTGTACAATCGTGGACTCTTCGATGTCAAACACAACACCAATGTGTTTTCGCACATATAAGGTAAACTTACCAACCAGTCTACAAATTTCAGGACCCAAACTCTTTTACCATTTATGTTAAACAAGTAACTTTCTTGACATTACAGATAATTATTACCTTTTCCTTCTGTACCCTATATAGATGTCATTTTACTTATTTTCTTAGCTTGAAGTCTGTCATTCAAAAGCACTTTTAAGCTGACAACCAAGTCCTCTGATGTGCTCTATGATAGTGTGTCTGGAATAAAACTTAATTGCAATTTTAAAGCACATGTGTTATCAAGGGGCTCTGGAATCCTTTTTGAAACTTTATTTCAAGCCATCTATTATTGTTATGTTACTTGCCGATTTGAGATGAATCTCTGTTTCGTGGCCCAAATTGGGAACTGAGAAATGCCAGGTAAAGAGCAACAATTAATTTAAACATTTCAAACTTTCTATTTTCTTTTAGAGAAGCCCCTGGAATAATACCCCTAGTAGCTGTGGTTTTCTGGCTGAGTATTTCTCAAATTGGGAGCTGCCTATCATCTCCAACCTCATGGGTATTAGATCTGTACAGTATCACAGAGTTTCACATTTATAAGAGCCCCACACTTGATTTAATGCTCTACTATGGCTATATTAAAATTCTTAATTCTTTAGCAAGGGACCCCACATTTTCATTTTGCACTGGACCCCACCAATTATACATTTGGTCCTATTGCCAATCTCCCATCTTCCTACCTAACCACTGAGAGATTAGTTACAGGACCATTATAAGTCCAGGGGTGGGGGGAGAGAGAGAGAAAGAGAGAGGAGGGAGCAACAGAGAAAGAGAGAGAGGTGCAAACGTACAGATGCACAAAGATAAGGAAAGATGAGAAAGAAGAACATACAAAGGAGATCAGGACCTAGAGTCTGTGTAGTTCCACAGTGCAACAGAGCAATGCAGAGAGAAGATACCTTGACTCTTGATGGCTTTTATGTCCCCAGCTCTATGGCCTCTTTGGATACTCTGTGAGAATCTTCCTTTCCTTTTTGAAGCAACCACTTTTCCTTTGGAGTAGTTTAAGTGGATTTCTGATATTTCCAACCAAATGAGCTGTTTTATTTAGCTTTTCACAAAATTTCTTCAAGAATTATTTATGTATCCTTGCCCCTCCCAAGTCCATTCCCAGTTTATTCTCTACATGTATCCAGAGTGATCTTTTAAAAATAAAAACCAGAATAGTCTTTTCCCTGTTGGAAATTATACACTGGGATTCTTGTTCCACTTGGAATAAAATTCAAGTTTCTTAGCATGACAAAAAAAAAAAAAATGCTTCTCCTACCTTAAAATGTTTTGCCAAGAATGGCAGGGGGGGGAGATAGAATAGAAGTAGAAAGAGAGAAAGAGAGAGAGAGAGAGAGAGAGAGAGAGAGAGAGAGAGAGCATCACTTTTATAGACCACCATTGTCCAATGGGAATGAGCCACATAGGTAATTATAAATTTCCTAGTAGCCACTAGAAGATTAAAATTAAAAAAGTGAAAAGAAACAGGTGAGTTATTTTAGTAATATATTTTGTTTATCCACATATATCCAAAATTTCAATATATAGTTAATGCAAAGCTCATTAATGAGAACTATTGCATTTTTTTCTTACTAAGCTTTCGAGATCCAATGCATTGTTTACATTTATAGCAT